>NW_027185425.1:11164410-11286910 GCF_022577435.1 Embiotoca jacksoni
TTAAGCACACACAAACACACAGTGTGTGTGTCTCTCTCTCTCTCTCTCACACACACACACACACACACTCACACATACACACTGACTCAACAATAAGCTCTATAATTTCCTGTAGCGGATATAAAGTGATGTTAAATTATGAGTACAGAAAATAAGTTCAATTCATGCTTTAATTTCCTTACAAAACACACACACTCTCTCACACGCTTACACACACACACACACACACACACACACACACACACACACACACACACACACACACACACACACACACACACACACACACACACTCTCAGAAAGAAAATGCAGACACATAATTAAGTACACAAGCAATGGAAAGCACACACAGTCACACGGATACACATGTACACTGACACGCATGAATTTTGACAAGGCAGGAGGAAAAAAAAGAAGGGAAAGAGAACGCAAAATAATGTGAACTTGAGGAAAATACGTCTGCGTCTGTGTATGTGCATGTGTGTTGCGTGCGTCTGTTAAACATAATTAGCTCCGTCGGGCACAAATGTAAACGAAAGAAACTTTAATAAAACTCTTTTCTGATCTGCTGAAAGAACACATTCCCGTTTATCTCTCTCAGTTCATCTCTCCGCTTTCTCCCGTCTGTCACTCCCGTCACATGGAATTGAATGTCATGCAAGGGACTCTGAAAAAATGACCACATGAGATGAACACAATTATATTGTGCATGTAAGGTCAGATCCATGATGTCCTCCTCTCCCTGCTTGCATCCATTTATCTACTCTGCTGTACTTGAGGTGGAATTCCCGTTGAAAAGACAATCTGGAATTTATTAGATGATCTAGAGTTTGGGTCAATTCACAGATGCTCGGGTATATCTACATGCGTTCCCATATGTTTGGCTCAGAGGCGGACCGTTCTCAGCCCTACTTAACTCGAAAAACCACCATTACTCAAAGTCTGTCTCATTCCATTTATAAACTAAAACGTCAACCAAGCTTTTACTTTAATTTCATCTCTAAACCTCATACGCTTTCTATCCTTGTCTCATACAGTCAGTCAAACAGCCAGAAAATAACATTTCAGACTGAGAAAATGTCTTCAATGTAATAAATCACTATGAAAACAAAGCCAATAGTGGGGCAACGTCTCAACAAGGCAACACTGTGCAGCATTTATAGATCAGGCCTTTCAAAAGAAAATATTCTCAGCCCTCTGCAAAGCAAAAAGCCTCACATACTGGAATACTAAGCACTCCGATTCTGTGCGTTTATATGTGCGCACACACTCCCACTGAAAGCTTTTGTATGTGCTGTGACGTGTGTATCGATCCCTGTGTATCAGGTGAGTTGTCCTTTGAGGAAAAGAAGGGAAATGAAAGGAAAAGAATGAGACGAAAAGGGGAGCGACGGATCGATGCAGCGGCGAATAGAAAGAGCGTGTGAGGATGAGGATCTCTCTCTCTCTCTCTCGCTCGCTCGCTCGCTAACTCACTCACTCACTCACTCACTCAGAGATTAAATTTGCCCATTTGTTTCTGCTTTTGTCTCTTTTTAATGCTTCACTCCCTCCCTACGAAATCACTCCCCGCATGCCACCATCATTGCTCTTCCTCATCATCGTCAACTCCCTCCATCCCCTCCTTCGAGCTCTCCCAAACTTCTTCACATTCGCCATTTACAAAGAGTCCATTTGTATTACGGACAGATTCACCTCCATCCAATCAGACGCTGCCCTGTTGTGTCAAAGGCCGCATTTAAATTGAACTAAACATCCGTGTGCGTGTCATATTACACCATATGTGTGTATTGTGTGTGTGTGTGTCTACTAAGCTCTTTCAGATGATCCTTTGCATTAGTGCCGCTCCCTAACCCTGCCCAGTGATGAGTCAACTCCAGCCTATGTGCATATGTGTGTCTGGCGTAGTTGTGTATGACAGTGCATGCCATGGAAACTGAGAATAAATATTGTGTTGTGAGAGCGGGAAGAAAGATGGCTGCAAAGGCCATATCTTTTGAAGGTATTTAAGTAACAAACCATGTTCAGATAATTCTAATAAATTGTTTATCTCGTCTCGCCCTCTCTCCTTATTTCTTCCTTCCACCTTCAAAGAACTTTCTTTTCTGGTTATGTCTTACTGCACATACAGTTTTAACTCCTTCAGGCTCTGGTATACGACACGGACAGATGCGACATTCGGACGTGCTTTATGCTACATTGGGTGGAGGCAGATGTCACTGCATCTGCAGCTGGCGCATACAGCATACAGTATAGACTGAGCCTCAACCTTTAATGACCCGCTGATGGTTCTGCCATTGCAAACTCACAGTGTGCAGGCAAAGTTTGCTTAAAACTTAGGTACTTTGGGGAAGTGTGTATAAAATTAGGCGCAATAGATATCATTTGAATTTGATGGAATGACGATGGTAAAAAAAAATATTAGATTTGAATATTACACTCCCACTGTAACTTCAGAAAATAGCTAGAAATATCAAAAATACCCTTCCTGCTGTTGCATCCTAATGGGCGGAGACGTCAGGTTAATTTTGTAACTACTGGAGAAGCCTTTAACCAATCAGCGTCGACCACCATTTGACGTATGTTGTGTGCCGAATCTCACCAAACAGTAAACAACTGAGGCCCTCCCCCAATGTGGGCAGAGTGCAACACCATGTCAGTAAATTACCAATAGAGATTTTTTTTTTTAAAAGAAAGCAGGCATTTTTCTTGTTCCGGCTTCAATTCCTGTATATTTTCTAGCGTTTCTACAAGTGTTTGTATCGCTTCATCTATCTCTACCCCTGCTGCCACAGTTGGAAGTACATTTCCAAAACAAACACTTGACTTTAATATCAACGGACCTAGCCACAGACACTGGTTGCTGATTGGTCCACCATTCAGCGAGGCTGAGCAAACCTTCATGTAAACAGGGTTTCCAGACTGTAATCAAAGGAAAGACAGAAGCTGTGAGCAATAGGTGGGCAGAGCCAGTCTACCTCATTTGTCATATCTGTATACAAACAAAAATGTAAATTTATGATTTAGACAAGGTTGTATGTTTTTTGACACTACTTCTTCTCGAAGAAAGAAAACTGTATGGTGGGGTTTAAACCTTTTAACTGCTCACTTATCTCCATCTGACTCTCTATCTTCCTCCCTTTATCTCTCACACATGCAGCCTCTCTCTTAACCTCTCTCTCTCTTTCAGTCTCAGCCTCCCGCTCTCTCACACAGACACGCTGCCCCACCCACGATAATGAGTAAACCTCTTGCTGCCCCACCCTGCCCACTCTGCCAAGTTACTGCCAACACCTCACACACACACACACACACACACACACACACACACACACACACACGCGCGCGCGCGCACACACGCACACACACACACACACACTCAGACGCACAATAGGCCAAACCACAACTTGTACAAAGAAGCTATAGACTCAACTCGTACACTGATATGTGCATACACACCCGGAACACCACTCTCACACTCAATACTACCACTTACATGGACTCATGTCAATGTCCTGACACCACACACGCACACACACACACGCACACACACGCACACACTGTGCAGCCTATTCTGATCTCATGTGATCATAGCCAATGAGCTCTGCGGTGCTGGAAAACCACAATCTGTTCCTGCCAGTCCATGACATCACTGCGAAGTGAAAAGCATTGTGGTCCACAAAGTAGGGTGAGGGAACTGACTGACAGGTGGTAACCATGGGAACTGTCAGTTTGCCTCCCCGTTTCCGTGGTAACAGGCAAGTTTCTCAGTGTTGTGAGTTAAAATTTTATTTTTTAAAAAAAAAGTAGATGAATGCAGCACATGGGAAAGGAAATTATGTCATGGAACCAAACGCACAGGGAAGAAAGCTTAAACAGATATGAACACATGCAAATATGTGGAGACACTCGTACACACTTTGCTAGCCAACTTAAATCTGCATAAGCCCTCCATATGATTGAAGAATAACAGAATTCATTGTAGCGGCTTGCGGCATGAGATCTAATCCTCACATCCGATTCAAAGGAAAGATGAATTGAAGATGAAAGCGTATTAATAGAAGCACTTTAAAAACTAATGCTCTCAGCAGGTAGGCTCTGACAATAGAGGCTGATCTACAAAGGCCTTCATTCAGAGCATCAGAGCTGAAAGCTGAAGTCAGGATGTAAATGAGACAAAGAAGAAAGATTAGGCTACCTGCAGATCAGAAGATGAGTATAAAACAACAGGGCGTGCATGTTCCGCCTTACCCTAAGCAGGGATTGGGACTCTTCTTTAGTGGCTCCTCCTTTCCCCTCTTGTCCTCCTCCACCTCCACTCCCTCCTCCACCTCCTCCTCCTCCTCCGGTGTATTGCTGCGGGGGCATCTGGCTCTGCTTCTCCCCTCCTCCTCCTCCTCCACCTGCAGCCGTTCCTCCTGGTCTCCCTCCTCCGTACAGCTTGGCATCTCCCAAAAACGACTTGGTATCTCCCAAAAACGACTTGGTGTCTCCCAGGTAAACCATGCTAGGTGAAGCCACGCCTCTTTTCTGCTGCGAGGCCTCATGATTGGCTGAAACAAAAGACAGTGAGAGGGGGGAGGGGAAAAGAGAGGGGCTCCCACTTCCTGCTCCTCTTTCTACGCCTCTTTCGGGTCCCATTCGCTCCTTGGGCACCCAGAGTAGACCATGGGCCTGCTCACCCCCTCTTTCTCCCAGTCCTCTTGTCTCACCCAGAACCCAGCCCTTCTCCCGTTCTCTTTCTTTCTCCTCACCTCCTTCACTTTTTACCACCCCGCCTGCTTCCTCTCTGCCGCCTTCTGCCAGCCGTCCCTCGGGCGGTGCGAGGGAGTAGAGGAGGCGAATATCCCCCTTGCTCTCTTCTTTAATGGCTAACGTAGAGGGAGCTGAGCAGCCATTGGCCGAGAGTGTTAGCGAAGGTGTCAGTGAGGTGGGCAAGGAGGTGGTCGTGAATGAGCCTAATGAGGGAGAGGCGTCATGACAGTGGGCGGAGTTAAAGTGGTCGAGGAGGGCGGAGGAATCAGGGGCTGTGAAGTCACAGCGCCGACAGCGGCAACACGCGTGGACACGCCTGCAGAGAAAAACAAAACAAAGAGTGAAGTACTGATACATCAAAAAGTTGAATCAGACTGAATACAATATAACGCATATAGAGTCGAGAAGTTCACTCAGGAGTAAGAAGTTAATTATAGTTTAATCAATAAACATATCTATAATATAAAAAGTTCATTCTTGGTTTGGTCAAACCATGTCTGGACAATAACATTGCAAGTCACGTTGGAGACATGACTTTTTGAAAATGTGATTATGTCTTTAAGGGTTGTTTTTATAGTGAGTGATTCACACTGAAGTCAGAACAGCAACACAAATGAGACTCAACATAATACTAAAGACTTAAGTAACTAATTTAATTTCCTTTTAGGACTAGTCAGTTCATCTTTAAATCTGTCAATATCAAATGCAAAAAGCCATTAATTCCCATAACTAAAAAAAAAGTTTTTTATTGCTCACAGTTTGAAGAAAATCCACCCCCTGAACTGACTAAATCTAAAATGCATTAGTGCCTGTCTGATTTCCTCCAACCACTCAGGTAGAGTTTCATGCACACAGTGGCCAAAAAGTGACTCAGTGTTCCACTACATCACAATGAGTTACTTAAAAATGCTGAAGAACATAACTGAATCTGAATGACAAGTACTGAATCACCCATCAACAAACCACCTTCATTTCCTGCTGGCGAGGCCCTGAATGACCAGCTATACATCCGGCACACAACATTCTGGGTTTTTCCTGGCGCAGAAAACAGGTTTGGTGCTTCTTGTGCGGGCCAAAAAGCAAAATGAATCCACCGTCTATAACCAGAACTAGAACAAGACTCTTGTTTACAGTGGTCCTTGGTGGGCCAACTATGAGCAGCTGAATTACATTTACATTTGGCATATACTATTAACCAGCAGCTGACATGTGCAGACATATATGAATATATAAATACGTTTTTTTACAGAGTAATAAAATTTGGTTTCTGACTGTACTGGGTAATTATCACATTCATTTGCATGCATACTAACGTGCTAATAATTCCTGGTCAAGACCATCATTTTGGCAGATGAGTCAGGTGTGTATCTTTGGTTCGCTCTCTGGTTTCACTCAAATGTCACTCTAAAGCAGTCATTTTCTCAACACTGGGTGTTGTTTCTGACTAGTGGCTTGTTATTGCTGCCACACTGCAGCAATAAAACAGCAGAATATAAAACATGCAAAAAAAGGTCATTAAAAGTAGCAAAAAGAAGAGAAAAAAAAGGTATCAAAGTGTAATTTTTCTGTTCTTGCAGCTCTCATCCTCTGGTTTCTGCTTTCAACCTCACCACAATAATTCTACATGCAGGAAAAACAAAAACATGAAGGCACATATATAAAGACAATGAGGAGCTTACGCAGATGAACACCCCCACACAAATTTGAAATACACCGGGAAATATAACCACTAAGAATATATTCACCATCTTTCTTAATTGTCAATTAGTAGTATGTCTGCCACATGATTGACAACAATTAAAATAGTAATTAAAAAAAATTTAATATTTACATTATACAGAATTATTTTAAGGTAAAGCAATTAACTCAATCTGTCTAAATATTTGTAGAGATTTGTGAAAATGCAAAGTCCAAAGCTCTACCTTCTACCTAGTAGACCTAAATGTCTCCAGATACAGAAGACACAGTGGCCTTTGTTTGTCATCACCATACACGCAACCACATATACATGCACGCACACATGGACTGGTGCTGTTATTCTTCTGTCATACACGTGCGCATACACACACAATACATTAAGTTTATATAATCCATTCTACACTTGCATCAATCCGATGAACCTTTACCCTAAACATTGTTAACAGCAGCATCTATCTCACAAACACTGAATTAATGTCTTATTTTTGTATGGATAATACAACAAGATTTTTTTTTTTAAGCATAAAACAATTTAGCTTAAAAGACTCGAGCAGTTTGAATTATTGTCTGAGTGTTTTAATCTACCCTTCACTGTTTTGTGTGGATATTTTTCTCCCATTAATTAAAGTTATTTATTTGAGGACGGCAAGGAGGCATCACCTCAATAAGATGAGATAATTGGGAAACCCACTACATAATTTGGGCCTCGGGGATATTTATTTGCAAATCAACATGGAGAAAGCATTTTAAAATATGTCTTGAGAAGGTAAAGCAATTAACTGGAGAAGAATGGACCAACATCTATATCCTCATTGATATGTTGCATAGCAACATGTGAAGTCAAGTAATTATAATGTTTTTGTAAAGATGGTAAATCTCTAATGATCTCTTTTTTTTGCAGTAATGGACTATATACACCCTCTGCAGCTTCACATTTGGTGGATGGGACACTTTTAATCTGTAACTGGTCCTGCGAAAGCCAATACAAGTGCATCTGATATGTGAGCAAAGAGCCTGCACATCCTACACATTTGCATTAGGTTAGGAACACCATACGTTGAGTGGCTAATAGGTCTACATCAACTAAGTCTGACTGAAAAAGTCTTTCAAATAAGAAGTCTGTGTTAAAGGTCCCAACCACACACACGTTATACATAGCACATGGCAATGTCTCTAACCTTGAGAATAAGCTGTATACATGCAGTATGTTTTCAAGCCCAAACAGCTTTACTGGCATTATAATTGTATGCTGCCTGTGCTGAGTGCTGAGCGCTCAGTGATCACCTACAGATATGTCAGCACCTTGGCGAGTCTTTAGGTGTAAAAGTTACTTTTACAGATTGATTTGTTTCTCTCAGCTGTTTTCTTTTTTTCTCATTACACTGTGGGCCTCTGTTCTGAAACCCTATAATTAAATCCTGAATTTTGTTTTGGCCTTGGAATCCTTTTAGGATTGTTGATTTTTAGTGGTGGTGTAAAACTTGCTGGCTTTATTTCACTTTTATTTGATTTGAGCTGCAAGATTCAGAGCCTTAGATTTTGTTAAGGACGTGAGTGGACTGTTAAATCCCCTCCTAACTCTGCTTTGTCACCCTCTCTCCCTACTTCTCTCCACTTTCCTCTCACACTTTCTCTCTTTGTCTTTCATTCTCCTTCCCTCTTACACGCTTTCCTTCTACTTTTTCTGTCCTCTCTCTCTCTCTCTCTCTCTCTTTTTCTGTCTGGAATTACCCTGAAATGAATCAAACTTTTACATTTTTCACTCATTTGTAACAGAACTCCTTCTTAAATGGCTGTCAGACTGTAATTTTGTGTGAGACAAAAAGCAGCAACTTGTTTGTGAGTTTGAGAGCATATATCCAAAAGCTTTTCAGATCAGATATCAAGATCAATACTGAAAAACATTTCACACAACTATCTCCAGTTCTTCATATCTCTCTCTGTATCTCTGTCCTCTTAAGCCCCCAACTTTCCCACACCACTCCGCTCTTTCCCACCCTTAATTCTCTGTAGCTGCCTCTATCATTTACTGTCTCTGTCATTGAAACTCTAGTGAACATGGGTGTAGACAACAAATTGGCTGTGAAGTTTAGTCTGGCCTCTTCAGGCTCTAGTACCTCTGTAAAACTGAGCTTCTCACTTATTTAGCAGGTACACACATCCTGGACACGAGAAAGCAAAAAAAACTAATTTGACTTCCAAGGCTCATATGAAAACAAATAATGATGTCTAACCTTGTCATTCTATATTGACATGTTGGTCATCTTTGGAAAGCTGCTTAAAGATGTCAAAAGAAGAGGCCACTTTGTAAAATTCTTTCTTTGGTTATTAAAAATAACTGATTTTCATAGTTTTTTTTTTACCTGGACTTAACGTCAAGGTTGGATTAAGCCCTTGCTGATTCATTGGTAATGGTGCATGGTGTTGATCTTGCAGTGTATTTGAAACTTACTTGATTCTCACTATAACAATAGGCAATGACATTGATCAGAAGCTGAAATGGGTGAAATTCAAGACAATTTCCAGAGTGAACATCTGTCCACAGAAACTAAGCTAATATGCAACAGTAAGCAGAAGCTCATTGTAGCTCATTGGGATTGCTGACACAACTTCACCTACTTCCAAGGTGCATTTAAAGAGGAAATAGTCTTCAAGGTGTCTAACCTCCAGCAACACTTGTAATAAAAAGAACAACTTCAATGTGAAACCAATGCATTTCCAGTTGTGGCCCTCGAGGAAAAAAAAAGACACCAAAAAGAAGCCCATAATCCAAAATGTGTTGATTTCACAGTAGTTTCTCTTTATACGAGAGCCAATCAAAAAGTTTTGAGACTGTTCCTGCAGTGTGCAAACAGAGTGGACCACCGTGAACACCAGGCCGGGGCACGAGGAAGCTATAACATCCGTGAGTAAGTATTATAAAGTTACGCCGGTTGATCACCATCCACTGTCTGTTTCCGCAATTTCATCATGAACCTACAACTTCAGCAGAGAGTGCAGATCAAAATTTGTGTCAAATTTTTGGGGAACAGAAAGAAGTTGCTGAGAGCCAAATCTGGCGATCATAATTGTATTTTTGCAGGCAAGAAACTTGTGGATTTCAACGCACTCTGATCGGGCACCCTGTCATGTTAGAGAACCAAACTGCCATCATGCCACAATTCAGGTCATTTGTGTGAGTATTTCACGACAGCAGAACTCTGTGTTGACAGTCTGACCCCGAGGAATGAATTCACTTTCCACAAGCCTGAAAATGTCAACTCACCTGGTTGCGATTCTAACCTGACATGTCTGTTTTGGACAGTGATGTTCTGCCCCTCTTCAAATGCAAATCTCAAAACACTGGATTTGCTGGATGCTTGACTCATTAGGTCATTACAGAAAGGTAAGTGACATTTATCCTTTTGTTACACAGACTACAAATATGTAATGAGGTCTGTGAAGCTTCTAGGTGTGAATGTCCAAATGGTATCTATGAGTGTCTAAAGTGTATGATTTTTAAAATTGGGCTGAAAATGAATGTGCTCAGTCATCATTTCCTGTATAATTGAGAGTAAACAAAAAAAACCCTGAGTTACAGGGGATTGACTCCAAAGGCAATACTTAATCATCTCCTGACTTGAAAAGGGAACTGTTTTTTTACACACTTCCTTTTAGTGAAAGACTAACAGGAATATTGACTCATGGGATGAAATATCTGTGCAATGACATTATGCAGCTGACTGTGAATGCATGGCATAAAATCACTGGTTTCTGAAAAGATGGCAAATTGAATGAGCCACTATGAGTCCATCATTGGAGAAAAAACCATGCATCATCTCAAAGACTCAAAATATTTCAAACATTTTTCATAAACGATCCAATCTCTTTCTCTCTTACCTGTAGTGTCTAAAAAGCTCCTCTTCTACTTCTGTGATGAAGTGACACTTTGTACACGAGTACTCCCTCTCTCCTGCTCCTCCTCTTCCTCCTTCCTTGTCTCCCCCAGCTTCTTCCTCAGCCTTGACATGTGGGGGGGGCCCCTTTAGGTTGACCAGGGTGTGGCAGCTTTCGTAGTGTTGCAGCAACACATCAATGTCGGTGGTGGCAAACGCGCACTGGTCGCACAAGTGGGTGACGCCTAAGATCAGAAAAGCAGGAATGTATTAGAAGACAGAAATGAAGGTTAATGCTGTAAAAGGAAGGTTCCCAAGACAGATGATGTTGGTGCTTCAAACCTTTAAAAGTGAAAGAAATAGCTAATGCATCAACAACATATGTGAATGTTTTCTTGCACAACACTTTTAAATACCTTGCGTGACAACAGGATGGGCAGGGTTAGAGGGGTGAAAGGTCGAACCAGAAATCACTCCGGGGTCACATCTGGGATTTGGAGGGGTCACGCTGGGTGAGGTGGCGGTAGCAGGTTTTGAGCTGATGGAGTCCTGCTGTTTGGTGGACTGAGGGAACTTTGAACAGCATTTAGGGCAGGTGGACTTCCGACAAGCAAACGGATGAGAGACCTATTGAGACAAATTAAAACAACGTTTAGTGCAAAGGCGGTTTGGACCTTCACATGATTTAGTTATTACTGGAGATAATGATGAATTTAGTGCCTTTCTCTTTTTCTTCTCTGTCATTCTGATGCTGTGATGAAGTTTTGTCTGTGCAGGTAGATATCAAAGGGCCGGGAGTCAGCAGTACCAGTATGAATGTGCATTATTAACTGAATGATACCACCCACGATTTTGGATGTTAACCATCCTTTTTGCATTTTTAACAGCTTCAACGGCACTGTTTGGCAGCTGGCACAAAGGAAGGTGGGGAGTGTGTGCGTGGGTAGATTGGGGGAAGCAAGGGAATTTTAACTAGGCAGGAAATGGGAACAATTAACTTTACACTTGTTCATACATTCAATTTTATTTTCCACTCCTAGCTAAACAGCTCATTTTTTTTTCATCTAATTGCCAAGCAAACACCGAAAAACAAGCAAATAAACATTTCAATATTTTATTAATCTCACCTCCCCCAGGTGTTTATGTGGCTGACAGAGCCCCTGCGGACAGTACATGCAGTGCTGAATGCAGCAGCGGTGGATGGAGTGGTTGTGCTGGTAATGCAGCAGTAATGGCGCTACTACGATCACATCTGCACTGTGGGCCATGGAGTACCGGAAATCACACAACTGACAGTTATAACTGGTCACGACTGCGTCTGAGTCACTGCTGTTTGGGTCTCCTGGGAGCAGAAAACAGAACAAAGGGTACATAAAAAGGTTTATATCTTGAAGAAGAACCGTTGTGGTAGAAATGCATAAGGATCAATTGTAACATGCTGCTCAAGGCAAACAAACATGAAAGGTCAAGTGGTATCATAGCTCTTCAAACAGTTAATCTTGCAATCCATTTAAGTTTTACCAAAAACCACTTACTACCACATTTGCCCATACTTTTTTTTTTTTTATTATTACCTTGGCTGGTGCTCGATGGGTTAGACGATTGATCTTTGCGGCTCTTGGATGCCATGTGGTCTCGCTCTCCTCCGTCTCTTCTTCCCCCTCTTTCCCTCTCTCTGTCCATCCCACCAGGGTTGGAGTTGTTGGGGCTCATAGAGCCGCCCGCGCTCATTCTGTGTCTTTGTTCATAGTGCTCTAAAAGCTTCGCCGAACCCCCTGACCACTCGCAACTCCAGCTACAGAATTTACACCAATAATACGTCTGCACGGCTCCTCGACCGGCCTCCCCCGTCCAGCCGGATGAATCGGAACACACCCGGACAGGGATGAAGTACCCGACCAGGGAATCGTCCTCCGCTCGCACGGCCACTCGCTCTGCCCCGTCTAAGATTTGACTCCTCCCCTTCAGCTGGTTGTCATGCGTTGCCAGGTTATTGGTGGTCAGCAGAGGTGTGGTTGGTGGAGTTTTGACTTTGTTTGGATGTGAGGACAGGAAATGTTGTTCAAGTTCCAAGGAGTTACTGCCCATGTACGTGAAGTTGCAGAATTTGCAGCGAAAGTACTTAGTGTTCCCCTGGCAGTCAGAGGTCTTCCGGCCGATTCCAATTAGCGTTCCACCCAACGTCACCTGTTCACAAGCAGAAAAAGACAAAAAGGTAATTAATGAATCTCATTCCAAAACTTTTATCTTGTACTGCAAAGAGCAATTTAGAAGACAGTCTGGGGTAGAAAATCTCCCCATTTTTAGCTGATGGTAAACGACTCTTGACCGTTCAAAAAGACAAACATTACTGGTATTACTGTAGTAAAATAAGTATTAAGTTATATATAATTTCAGTTAACAAAGTAGTGGAAGCTAAACCTAACTAGATTTGATAAGGGATCTGAAGGGATTCAGAATTAATAAAATAGTAGTTAAAAGTAGTCAACCTCAATAAAAGGTCGTAATACTTAAAAACACTAACCTACCAACAGTTACTAGACAATAGACGACAGTTACCTGACATGCTTTGGTCATAACTGATTTTTGCGACCTATATCCTGGGTTGTAATGTACCTACTATACTTTGTCCTTCAAGGTCAAAAGTAATACATGAAAGAAATGAGATATAAGGCTGTCATTTTTCCTATGCAGAAGATATTTGGCAAACACATGACACAAGCCTTCAATCATAGAGCTGTGCTGGAAAGTTATGCCTCGGCTACTTCAGCCCACAATGAACACAATCCATCACTTTTTGTACACAAATGTCGACAATTAAAAGGCTGCCCTAACTCTAACTAACCAACCAATAACATGTCTACCAGGCTCTACTGTAGCATTTAGTGTTTCAGGCCAAGATTTTGCATTACTGAGTAAGCAAGCAACCTGACACTCGTCTGGTTTTCATTAAGTTAGCTCTCAGACTATAGGTGATTACAGTGTGCTGCTGGCTATACTGGTGAGCAGGCAATCTGGCAAGCCTTACAGTGACATTAGACTCACTGCTGTACGATATGGATTTGTCTCTTTACAGATCTGTGGTTTGATACTGACTACAGACCATCTGGCAAGAGAGGTTTTAAGTGAGCAAAGGTGTATAGTTTCATAATTTTGCATATAGGAGCATATTCAGCTTGAGTTTTACAGGGCAAATACTTTACTACAAAATGTTCTTAATTCATGTCCTAATTTTCAACTTAACCCGGCTATGATTAGAAGTCCAAGACATGGCTGATTTTTGACTGAATCTTGTATTAATTAATCCATTGATGTTTGTCATCCAGGTCATTATGTTCTTTGTTTTCAAACTCGACTTGAGGGACCCCAGGGAACTTGCTTGTTTTTACCTTTGTTGCAACTGGACAATATGCATTATAATTAAAACTGAACTTGCTTTGTCTTTGTAAGGTCTTTGTGAATACATTTTCGAAGATGGAAGGAATAGACTAAATTATTTAATGTCCATTGAAAATAAATTCATATCCATTAAGAAATTTTAAAAATTACATCAAAAATGCTAACTAAAGACACAGTGAAATGGTAAGATTTCACTGTGTATACACATTTATACATGCCTCAAAAAGGGTAAATTATGTGTGAGATGGTACATTACAGTTCAAGCGAAGACAATAAATTCAGAAGGCTAAATGAGAGCTATCAGCTCTCACTGTGTGTGATCTCACAACAGCAATCATCACATCCCACAGATCCTGCCCAGGCAATTAGCAAAGAGCCAAACACCAAGAAGAACTGACAGAAAGACATAAAGGAGAATATGAGAGGGGACACGGAAACAAGAAAAGAGGCAAAGGGCAAACAGGACAAGTTGAGTGAAAAGAGTACAAGTTGATGAACAGAGGTGAGGAGAAGAAAGAGATGAGAGATAGATGAAAAGCAAATTGAGAAGTTCGAGGGGGGGGGGATGATTAGATAGAGAGAGCGAAGGAGGAAGGCAGAGCGGAGGAGGTGAAGGAGAAACAAAGACAGAGGATAAGAGAGACAAATGGAGAACAGACAGAGAAAAAGAAAGTTAAATATGTCTGACAGCTGTTTCATTACACCGTCTAACAGCCGATTATAACTCCTGGTTCTCTGTCTGTCTCTTCTGCTGCCTTCCCTCCTTCTATTCTCCATCTCTCTCTCACTCATTCCTTCTTTCCCATATCCTCCCTTAGTTTTTTTTTTTTTTTTTTTTTTTTTTTTTTTCAGGAATCTCATTGGTTGACGGGGCATCTCGTCTCAGCAAATGACAACATGGAATTTTCCAAACGTGGGCGGGAGAGAGAAAAAGTGAGTGAGAGATGCAGAGAATAGAGACCCCTTTCATTCGATTTTTTTTTTTTTCTTAATACTTTCACTTTTTCTTCATAATGACGACTTAAGCCCACTGGATTTTCTATTTCTGACTCAGTATGTGTGAGTGTGTGTGGAGCCTGACTACTGTGTGTACGTGTGTGTGGTTCTGTGTCCATTACGTGACTTACGGCCATTACAGCTGGTTTAAATGAAATGAAACTCCCTGACTATTCCTCAGACACACGTTTATTAAATCATCCCATTTAAGTCTTTCATGCAAAAACTCACTGTTACTCTTCATGCACATTCAAAGTCCTAATCCTTGATCCAGTTGTTACCAAAACTAGGGTAGTCCCAATGCAGAAAAAGACAATTCAGTAAACTATCAAAATTGAAGACCTTATTTTTAAAGCATACTGTATGTATGACAATGAAATGAATTAAAACAAAATACACCTGCTGTGTAAATCAATTGGTATTTATTTAATGCACTTAGAATATGAGTCTTAGTATGCATATTTATAAAATGTTGTGTTTGCATTTGATAGTGTGCCTATTTAACAAATTGGATTAGGACATTTTCCTGTGATTTAAGAGCAAGTTCATGACATTTAAACGTCTTCTACTGAAATATTAACTAGTCTTAATTTACAGAACAGTTACAGTCAACACTATTTCAGCAACTAAAAAATAATTTCAGAATGAAACCTGAACAGCTTGCTGCCTTATAAAGAAACACTGGTTTTCAAATATATATTCCAATATCTTTAAAAACAAAACAAAAAAACACACATACATCTGTATTTCAAAGCTACAGTAGACCCAGTCTTTTAAAACCATTTTTGGAAAATCTACGCAAGGCAATAAGTGACGTGTATGCCTGAAATGTAAGGAGTTGTTTCTTTGGCTTTAATATTTAGTAGCAACAGCAACTACAAATCAATGTTTAGTGTAGCTGTTTGTTGTTACCAAAGTCTACAGCTGTGAATTTCACTGCTTAGAAGCTCTTGTTTTAAGGTGCAGCTAAATTAAACTAAGTAATTTAAAACATCTCTATCCTCAAAGTAATCAGCTCATCTGTTGATGTCCACACTGCACCTGCAAATTACATCAGACCTTTTAATGTACTCTGATGGTTTATAATTACAAGGTGAAATTCAACTATCTTGGAAGGGAAACGTTTAACTTGTAGAATAAATTATGACTGACAGGTTTGCTTCATTTCCATCATTAACCTGCAATTTCTCAGCAAGGTAACTCCCACCAGATCGTAGCCCCTCTTAGAAATTGTATGAACTCGGCACTGAATATGAGGGATTAGTAAAGGATACGCATTTATAATCCATTATTTAAAACACAGTTAAAAATGATGCATGTGGTGCGCATGCAAGTGTAGGTGTGTGTATAAATGCATGGCCTGTAAGAGATTTGGGGAGCAGACTGTGTGGCTGTGCGTCTCTGTGTGTGCGTGTGCTCGAGTGCACATGTGTCTATGTGCGGCCTGTCTGCCAGGTGTCCTGGTTGCCTCCCTTTCTGTGTCTATCCATCTGTCAGTCTATAAAATTTTATAACTTGCAGCACAAAGCGTCACTGTCCAAATAACACACACCCCATGTTACAAATCAGTTGCAGCTTCCTCTACCCAATAAATTATTACATTCAGTTATGAGCCTAACTTTACAGATTTATGACAACAAGCACAATTACAGTAAACTGTTAACTAAATCAATGTGTTGCTTGTATTAGATCAAAGTTTCTAACTAATGCTGGTTACTTAAAACTTTTCTGATATAACATTTCACAATGCTTCATGTTGCCATGAATAATCTCCAGTTCTTTTTTATGTTATCTAGTATTTAAAAATGAAGGAGAGTAAAAATTATCTGCACCGCAAGCTTTATTCATAAAAGGTTTTCAATATTACATTCCCTCAGTTTATAAATATTTTGTATCATTGTTAAAAGCCCCTTGATACAACAAATATCAATGACTGCAAATAATGACTTAAAATAATGCCAAGCACTGTCTTTTTAAGTGTGCTTTCGATATCAATTAAAAGAACACTTCAGATAGAATGCAGCATTTACTGTCGGAAGTGCATGTAATTTACAATACTGACAAGCATATGCAAAAAAAAAAAGATGATACATTAATACTGCATTGCATCTATATCTGTAGACCTTTAAAAGTAAGTGTTAATGCTCTATCTAAAAGTACAGTACTAGTGTAAAATGTATGACCTCAGAGTTTAATGATATATTACAAAACAAACAACAAATATCAGTGTTTGGAGTAGATTTGAGAGAACTGTAAGAGCAAGCGAGATGTAAATCTGCTGGGATGCTGCCATAATAGCCAAGGTTATCGAGAAAGCACTTGTTTTTTACACTCCTTCACATAATCCAGTAAAAATGTGTGTTAAAGTCTGTGTTTCCGAGGTGTTCTTTTAAAGGTGGTGCCACATTTTGTATTTCTCTTGGTGCCATTAGCAAATCTGCCCTTTAAGTCATTATCAATGTATTTATGGATCTTGCACTCAATTGTCACGAGGCAAGTGTGGTGATGTACCACCTTAATGTGGTACATTATACCAATTTCTTCGGAATTTTGATGTCTTTATTTTTGCTTCATTTAACCATATAGCCCCAGTGAATACAGAAGCATTTTACAGTGTGAGGCTCACCATAATCTGAGAACAGTCCTCTTGTAGAGCAAGGTTTATAGATAAAGCCAAATAAAAGGGACAGCTTTCCCAAGTGGGAAACCTGAGGTGTTTTTTCAAGAGTGATGGTAAAAAGACTCGTCAAATTGACAGCTACTGTGAGCCGTCAGCACCAACAATGCAGGCTTTTTGTAGGACTACAGAGGCAACAAAAAGATGCTATAAACCAGAGCTTTACGGAACCAAATCTTTTTTTCACCCTTCAGAACTTGCCCGCAATTAACCAAATACTGTCTCACCACAGGATCTACAAAGCTGCTGTGTTTTTCCTTACTTTGTTATTTCTTTTACTTATTTCAACTTTTTACTTACTGTTGGGTTGGCAGTATTTCTGTGCGCGTGTTTGTACTTTTTTAATTTACTACTTTTTTTCTTTTATTTTTATGTGTATGGGTTTTGTTACTAGGCTTAATTAAAAAAAAAAATTAAAAAAAAAACAGTTAAACACCGTCACATCTTTTAAACATGTTGATGTGTGTTTCTTGACCAGTTACCTGTACGTCATATGTGCCGTTCATCATCACTGTCCTGTGCTGCTGATTCTGGATATCTGGTCTGGTCTTCCCCAAGTCTTTGGCTTGGCCCCTCGGCCCTTGTCCTGCCTGGATGTCTGACATCAGAGATACAAGAAGGGGGTCAGACTGGTAGAAACAGATAAACAAAAAGGGGTCAAGCTGCTTGAGGCACAAAACAAACATGACATCTGAGACGGAGGAAAACTTTTAGATCGACGAATAGAAACTGTTGTGGCAAGTAAGTGGTACAGCATGAGCAGAGAGGAAACCAAGCTTTATGTTCAAACTTTCCATCTTCAAAACAGTCTTTATGTTAAAATGAAGACAGACTTTATAAAACGGTGAGTTTGAATCCTACTGGATTTTTGGCTCAGATTTATTTCTCGAAAGTTTTCAACAGGCCTGGATCAGTGATGCTTTTTTCATGAATCTGTGAATGGTTTCATATCATTTTCCATTTATTTGAAATAATAAGCATCAACACAACTCAAAAAAACACTTAAAACATGTGGAGTTACCTAAAGCTGTGTGTTGGGGAGCCATGTTGTGGAGGGCCAGGATGTGCTTGTCGAGGGCGGCATCCTGTCGTGTGCGGTTGTGCAGGCCCAGGTGATACTTCCTAAAGTGCTTCACCAGGTCAGCGGGGTCGTTGCCATAGTAACCGTAACCGCACACATTGCACTTGAAGTCCTGGAGCTTCGGAGAGGGGCTGGAGGAGAGCGGAGGGGTGTTGGTTGTCGACTCCTCCCCTCCTTCCTGTCTGGGGAGGAGGAGGTGGGGGGCAGAGAGGAGAGGTGGGGTGAGATGGTCTGCCTCCCCTCTATCTCTGTCGCTCCTCTCTCCCTCATCTACGCCCCTCTCCCCATCCTCGGGATCCGACTGGCTCTCTGGTCTGTCAGTCGATGCCGCTCCTCCTTGTTTCCCCCTCGCCCCTCCTCCACCTCTCCTCCCCCCTCTCTCCTCATTACCGTAGCGATCGCCGACAGATGAGGGAGAGACTGATGAGGAAATGCACTCGCTCTCGCCCTCCTCCTCCTCCTGCTGCTGCTGCTCCTCATCTCCTCTGATCCGTTCAGAAGATTCTGGTTCAGAGGGTCGGTTTATTCGGTCGGCCTCTGCTCCCACTCTCCCCTCCTCCTCTCCTTCCTCTTCCTCCTCTCCAGCTGGCCTCCTCCCCTCTTCTTCTTCCTCCTCTTCACCTCCAACACTCCGGATAGGGGGATTCTTCTTCCTCACCATCTCTAAAAAGGTGAAGAGGCAAAAAAAAAAAGTTATGTTTTGGTTTTATAATCACATTTTTTTTTTTTATTTAGGTTATATTAGCAGTAGTGATGTAAATATGAAGGAAGTGGGGGATAAAAAAATAAAGAAATGTCAAAACTAAAAGATACAAGGTGTTTTCAGAAATTAAAAAAATGTTCTGTGGATTATATACATACACACTCGCATACAATTTTCTGACAATGATGTAAAATATGTGTCCTGAATAGCTTCGATTCAATTTGCAAACTTCTTTGAAAGCTGAAATCTGTGATGCGCCTCAACCACAAACTTCATCAAAGCAAAACAGACATAACAAATCAGAAACATCTCAGCTGCGAGAGATGCAACTGCCATCTCAACGCACACACTCGTCTTGCAACTTTTTATTTTTCTAACTAGGGACTGAATCTTTTTATCGTTATGGAAACCATCCGTGAGAATCTTCCAGCACGTGACCACATCAAAACACAAACCATATCACAGGGAATGAGTCGGCGAGGGAGAGGAGGGTGAGGCGCAGAGAGACATAGGGGGAAGACAGACATAGGAGAGAGACGGAGAGAATGGCCAACGCACGACCACATCAAAACCGCACACCCCATATCAGAAAGATGGATGACGGAGGCGGCAGACTGCAATTCATCCCCTCTGGCCGTCCGAATTTCTCTCTTTTCTGCATCTCTTTCCGCGCGCCTTCCATTCATTCTCTGGCTTGAAAACTCTCCTTTTCTCATCTCTCGCTGTCCTTGGTGCTCTCTCTGCATCACCTGTCCTTCGGTTTCTTCTCTTTTATTTATTATATTGTTGTCTACCTCTCTCGCTCTCATTTCATATCCCATTTTACTTTTATTCCCCACTCATCTTCAGTTTTGACCTTTCACCCTTTATTCATCTTCCTCACCACCATTTATAATCAGTGTAAAACACAACTGCCAAAGAAAAAAAAGCACGTCAAGGCATTCTCACTCGTTTTTTATGCTCTATTGCATTCTTTCACATGCAAGAATAATTGCTACGATAATTTAAGTAATGCCATCATTAAAATTTTTCTTTCTGCTCCTGCCCTCTCCCTCCCTCCATTCTCCCACCACCCTTCCCCTCCCTCCCTTATAATCACCATACAAAGCCATCAAATAACCAACCATGTGTTTTATGTTAAACCATCATCTTTCTTTTGTTCAAAAAGAGAACAATTGTGGTCGTGCTCTTCACAACAGTCGTGACAGAGCGATGCTGCATGTGTGTCTGCGAGGATGTGCGTCCAAGCGTGTGTTTATTTGTGGTCGTTCAGTTCATATTCAGTCGTAAACACAGTCAACCCGTTGACCCATACGCTGTGTTTGTATGTGTGTGTGTGTTCGGTCATAAACACAGTTGAACTCAGCAGACAAGACGCCTGATAGACGCCAAAACCGATCACTTTTAGATCAATGCAATATGAGGCTTGAAAGACACGGAATGTGTGCGACTGTTTTTCTGTGTGAGTAATGCATATTTGATGATGCGTCTGGGAGAGAGATAGCATGCGTGCCACCCTGTTACTTTGAGAGATAAACTTTTTTTTTTGTATTGTTATTTACTAACTGCAACCTGCAAACAGTTAAAACATGAGAGAATCTACGCAGACACATTTAAAGAAAAGAAGTTAAAGGGAGCAGAGCTGAAAACTGATATCTAGATGACCATGTAGATAAACAATGAAAAGGACCCCATGTTTTAAAACTCTGTAATGTTATCTAGAGGATTATGAAGAAAAGAAAACATAAACAGAGAAAGAAAAAGGACAGAAAGAGAAACGCTTTCATGGTTGAATCCAATTTCTTTCTATGGCTTTTGTACAATTTTACAATTTTCTCTCCCTCTTTCTCTCTACCATGCAACTATTAAAATAAAGCAATTTATGTCTGCAAGGGCCCACGCCTAAACCAGCCCTGGCACTCGCTCTGTGTGTGTGTGTGTGTGTGTGTGTGTGTGTGTGTGTGTGTGTGTGTGTGTGTGTGTGTGTGTGTGTGTGTGTGTGTGAGAGAGAGAGAGAGAGAGAGAGAGAGAGAGAGAAAGAGAGAAAGAGAGAGAGAGAGAGAGAGAGAGAGAGAGAGAGAGAAAATCAGTGCAGGGAGCAGAGGAAAATCTCATCAGATGTTCACCACACCCAGTCAGAATTCATCATTCACTAAAACACACGCACACACACAGTGGAAAACTACAGATCGTTGTGGTAGAGCAATGAAGCTGAAATTCCGACCTAAGAGGCATTGACTGACCCAACTGTATTTCTATCTGCCACCGAAATTTCATCAAAACAATAACGACAGCAATAACGAGTATCAATCATTTGGATAAAGCATGATATCAACACAACGTAAAAGAGTGAGAATATTAGCATTATTTGTTAATCCATGTACATCGGCATCACTCGTTCTTGTGCTTAAGTTTAACAAAGTGCTTCACACCATCAGACAGAGCAATAACAGATCGACTTGAAACCTATTAAGTGATTAAAATCAAAATAAGCAATCAAAGGTTAATAAACTGAAGAACCCTGAACAGACTTCAGGGGAACAGACTGATCCAGGATGTGGCTAAAAAGCATAGGTGTGTGTTAAGAGGCTGTGTGTGTTTCTGGGTGTTTGCTTGTGTGTGTGTGTGTGTGTGTGTGTGTGTGTGTGTGTGTGTGTGTGTGTGTGTGTGTGTGTGTGTGTGTGTGTGTGTGTGTGTGTGTGTGTGTGTGTCTCAATGTCGCAGCACGGCCTTTGTCTGCTTCGGGCTGTATACACAGACTGGAACCATTACTATCAACTACAATTAGGTACAACCCACCACAACATACCGCATAACAACTACTGCTACTAGCTACGATTAGCCCCCTATACACCACAATGGCCTCACTACCACAGCGAAGATAAATGTGACAGTTAATCGTTTCCATCAACTACAATTAGCTCTAACGCCAGTGAGGCTTTTATCTGAAACTGCCAATAATCATCCCAGGACAAGTGCTGAAAGATCCAGTGACTTTTTTCTACAACCAGCTGGCATTTGCAATTGGCATCTGACAGGGGCACAAATAATGTTTACTTTTATAACAGCTATTTGGGAGATACCTTTTTTGACTCATCTATAACATATCAGAAAAAAGTGAAACAAAACGTTCCATACTTGTCACCGACATGTTGAAATTCCTTGTTTTTCCTTACCAACATTTAAAAATGCAAAATATTCATTGTACAATAATAAAATTGTAGAAAATCTTAAAATTTGTGAATGTTTGTCACATCAAACAACGACATTAAACATTAAAGTCCCCCTGAACTCAATGTTTTTCTGTTTGTTCTTACAGTTAAATGTTTGAGCTTCATGACGTAGACTTTAAAATTAGAAGGTTGTTTTCACATTCATCTGCTGAAGGAGATAAGTTTTTGTCTGCTCATTTTAATTCAGCTTTTTTTTTTTTTTGGTGTGGGGGGAGGGGGAGGAGGAGGGGCTAGGAGCAGGATTTGTGACATCACAAATAGTTTGCAAGCCACTCTTGATCCAGTATTCAATTTACACGAGCGTGATGTGGAAACTTGAAGCCTCCAGTGCACATACACTGACAATGTACGTTAGAGTGAAGTATGAGATGTATTGTATCCAGCTGTTGAACATTAGAAATGAAATATATTAGCATATCTATAGTCAGAATTTTTTAAGGAGTGAAAAAGAATAGAGTCATTTCAAGGATTTTGACCAGAAGATTTAACTTTTTTGTAGAAAAACCATATCAGACACTATTATTTGGAGGATTTCTTTTCCATCTTAGAAAATGTCTGGTGGGTACATTTACAATTTTTCAATGATTGATTGTTGGCAATTAATGTGGCTCTTCAGAGTGTCTTTTTCACAAAAACTAAGCAATTACTTAACTCACTCCAACACGATAAACAACAATGGATGTTATTGTTGTCAGTTGTCAGGCATTTTTGTAAAGTTTAAAGGTCTATATGTGTTGCTTTTATTCCATTATAAACAAAATACAGCTCAACCCCATGATGTGTACAGGATCAGCATGTAACACCAAGCCGCTGCAAATCATAAGAAACCAAGGAGGTCTTTTTCCATTCAGAGAACAAAGTTAGATCTCACTAATGGAGAAAAACAGATTACCAGTACATCTCAACCATTTCACCCAGTGACTCCAAGCTAATTCTCTAAATGCATATTATTGAGTCACGGTAATGGATGGGTTTGATACCGAATCTGAACACATGCATATATTCCTGCTGCCTCCAGATATCTCTGCTCTTCCCCTCCCCGTGGGACAGCTGTGGTTGGCATCTTCATCTTTCATAAACAAAGGATTAATGTGCAACATATGAGAAAATAATGCTAAAGGCAAGGTCTTGTTACCAAGAGAGAGCTCCCAAGCTCTTCTTTGTGTTTCTTGATCTGCGTCATTGTCTCTTCATGTTATCCTCTCTGTCTTTGTCCCTATATTCCCATCATCTGTCCACACTTTTCTCTTGTGATGCCATTTATTCTCCTCTCCTCTGATTTGTTCTAACTTTTGTATGGTTTGTGGAGAAATGGGGGCACACTGATTGATGGTTGAGGGAGGAAGGAAGTGAGAAAGGCTAAAGAAGGTAAGGACTCTTAATTAAAACTAAAATCATTGTACTGTGTGTGAGAGAGGAGTAAAAGGAAGGAGGACAGGAGTTTTAAGGGGAGGAAGGGTTTTAGACAGGAAAACTAACACATTTTATTCTTTTAATGAGAAAAAAATAAGAGATATTGTTGGGGGAAATTGATAGAAATAAATAAAAAGCAACGTGAGTGCAGGAGAGAGAAAGGCAGGAGGCAAAGAGCAGATAAGCTCCACATACTAATAAGCATCCCCCCAAAATGTGGATGACTACTTTAAAGCTTCCTCTCATGTCCAAAGTAAGTTCAAATTTTGCCACTGGAAAAACAGTGTTTATTATTACTGGAAAGAGACATTTCATAGACCACCTCTCATCATCCTTTAAATTTACCGTGGAACCACAAAAATAACTTCTCATTATTTAAATCTTTTCAACAGATTTCTCGTACACTCTGGGTCTGATTTGTCCGACACTGAAGATGGTGTCGGGCTTCCAGCTGGATGATTTGATTCAAACCGATTCTGCAGCCCACAATGAGCTTCCAGGTTTATTTGGACTCAAATTTAAAAATTAAGTCTGACCCAGATGTCTTGTTCTGAGGTGCAGGTGATGGGGAACTTGAGCTCAGAAAGCCACTGACATTGAGTAAGTATGAGTGGAAGTGTGGTTTATACAACCCCACTTTAAAACATCCAAATCCAATCTTTTCAAATCTCAGAAATTTTTATTATAGCTGCAACCATGATTTTTTTGAATAATTATTTGGTTTAAAAAAGTCATTAAATAATAAAATATACTTATTGCATTTTCCTAAAGCCCAAGGTGACAGCTTTATATCCCATATTTTGTCAAAACATTGAAAAATTCTAACTCAAAACCATTATCAAACCCTCAAATTAGAGAAGCCAAAACCATCAAATAATTGCCATTTTCTCTGAAAAAGATACTCTTAACACATAATGGATAAACAACAAAAAAATAGCTACATATAAATTTTCCATCATTCAACTAATCAATAAATCAACTAACTGTTTCAGCTGTACAGTGGGTGTGTCCAATAGCCGGCAATACACAAAGGTATCTTTCCTGGAAGGACATCAGCTGTTGTTGGTGTAAATGTTAAAGCTTTCATGAGCGTGCCGTTTCACTCAGCAGTCATTTATTTATATGAAAATGTCACAGGTCATTTCTTCGAGGAAGGCCACTGATGCACAAAATGGCAGTCACGCTGAAAAGGCTTGTTGCTTTGGGTTACATGTTGGTGAATGAAAGCAGCTGAAGAAAATATTAATGAAATTGTGTAACAAAACAGATCAGTCTGTGAAACCGAGCCCATTTAGAGCTGTGGGATAAATAATATGAAACGGTCGCAAGTGCACGCTGCTGTGCTGTGCTTAGTTTGAGCGCTGGATGGGAGGGCGGGTGTGTCTGGCCTCTTCCAGAAACAAGGGGGTAAGCGAAGGAAAGTTGGCTGAGGGGAGGGTTTCTGTTTTTGGGGGACGAGTAACAGCTTGGAATTGATTTTGCAGAGGCAGGAGTCTAATTGAAGGTAGGGAGGGGGTTCGAGAGAGAAACAGAAGGAGGGAGAGAGAGGAGGAGGACATAAAATCACTGTGAGACAGAGTCCACCTGCCATTTTAAGACTAAAAGCTTTCAGTTGACTACTAGGCCCCCTAATCAATGCCAGAATCCTTACTTATACACACACACACACGCACGCACGCGCGGGCGCGCGCACACACACACACACACACACACACACACACACACGCGCGCGCGCGCGCGCGCACACACACACACACACACACACACACACTCACTCTTCATCTGCTGTGTTGCGGGGGCCCAATTCATTCCTGCCACGGATCAAGCAAATCACCCACACACACACACACACACACACACACACACACACACGCTGACACACTCTCCCAGAGTGTAGGACTCATTTGTAATAGGGTAACAGCATGCAAAATATGTCATCTTAAATGTCAAACTTAATCAGAGGTTCATATTTCAATACCTCTCTCTCGTTATGAGCCCCCTTCCCTCTGTTTCTACTTCTTCTTCGCTCTCCAGATAGCTCCCTGCTTACTCCTTTCTATATTGGTCCGATTCTCACTCACACACAAACCGCTTGCAGTGAACACACCTCAATCCACCTCTCCTCTCTCCGTCTGTCCATCACTCATCCGGCGCTTTCTCAATTAATCTCTTATCCATTTCCCTCCCCCTCCTGCTCTCTCTTGCTCTCTTCTCCTCAATCTCTATTTCTCTCCTCCCCTTGCTTCTGGCCTATCTGTACACCAACCATGCTGTGTTGATGTGCGTGTATGTAATTCTCAAGAGCACAACAACTTCAATCACTCTACGTGACTGACAGACACGATATCTATTCATTAAACGCAGGGAAGAAACGTTTTCAACAAATGGAAACAAGCTCAGACTGTCACTTCGGGTTCGGCCTGCGCTTCTATGTACTTCAAACTACTGCTTCAAACTTTATCACTCCACTCAGCTTTCTTCTGAATAGTTTTGACTGTGGATGCAAACAACTTCTAAAAACATTTTCTGAAGCATGGTCAAAAAGTTAGTACAGTACTGATTTGGACAACTATGTTGAGCACAATGATGCTTGCAGATTCTCATACAACACTTAATCAGCTGTACATGTAATTTTGCTGATTTAAAAAAAAATAATAATAATCTTAGCTTTGTGTGGCTGTCTTTTTTCTTGGTGTTACAAGATGTTAATAAATACCCCACATATTCATATTGGACCGTTGGACACTGATCAAACCTGCGTCACCCCATGTGAGAAAAAAGTCCAGATTTGGGTTGACCCATACAGATAGATCCACAAGACAGGTTTAACTCATATCACTGTGTCAGTCAAAATGTGGTATAAAGTGGGGTTACGCAGACATACAGAGGGAGTTGGTTGGGACTTGGGATGGGTTTGAATAGCAGTGGCCAGGTTAAATGTGATAGAGTCACAGTTTGGTTTGGTTTAAGTACTTGATTTGGGTTGGAAAAGATAATCAATTATGGGTTAAAATAAATTTAAAAGAACGTTACTACCTACGTCATGTAAGTTGCATACGATACGTTAAGAAATCCACTTTGACTTTTGCTTTTTCACGGACTTCAACACCAGTCTCCTCGACGAGAGTCCTTGTTTGTTCCCTCCGACGAGTCTCCTGCCTATGCAGAATTTATCACCCAATGTAATTCCTCACATGACCTCCTTCTTGAACCCTGGTCATATATGCGTGTACTTTTCATGACTAAAGCTAGTTAAAATGTGCCACTGACACGGTATGTTGTAGTGGACTGACGGGTGTATTACAAGCTTTGGTGTGATACTGGGCTGAACTGTAATAAGATGCAACCTGTCAAGTGGCTGACAAGTATTTTAAATAAGCTGTGTAGATCTTTAATTACGATACCTTTATTGTTGAATAAATCAGTGGTGTTGAGCTTTGTATTTACTGTATTTTCATTGGATAAAAGTAAACAAGTAAATGATGTTTGCTGCAAAGTGCCACAGAAAACAGATTCAGAAACAAACCACACAGACGACTGTAGCCGTCCTTCATGAGCACAAACACACACACACACACACACACACACACACACACACACACACACACACACACACACACACACACACACACACACACACACACATTCACACACTCCTATCTCAGCGCCCCACCTCAAAAACTTTATTAAAAGTCTATTAGAGGAGTCTGACCTTAAATAACTACATTGGATTAGTGCACCACACAGGGTCTGGGAAGCACTGCACTCCGTGTGTGGTTTCGTACATGTATGTGTGTGTACTGCTCTGTAGGAGGGCCATCTAGCCCTTTAGGGAGTCAGAGCAGAAGAATGGTTGACACCACAAGCAGACACACACACACATACATGCAGAGTTGTTCAGTGCAACCACTATCTTTTGGCTCCAGAGCATTTCGGGAGTCAAACCGCTGTTGAAGTGCACCTCAAAAACTACAGAGAAAAGGGAGAATGTTCCTCGCTTCACCAAACCAGATTCTCTGAACTGGTCGATTAATTGAAACACAAGTGAAGTGAATTTCTGCTTTCAAGCTCAATTAACACTGAACAACACACAAGCGCTCACAAAAAAAAAAAAAAAAAAAAAGCTCAAATCATTAATGTTAAATGTGACAAAAATCCAACCTGACCCAGAAACTTTTCCGACTGCGACTCAGTGTGACACAAACTAGCTGTTTTCTTCTGCAAAAATAAATTTGAAAGTGCGACGCCAATATCCCGGGACCCACGGTCAATAAAAAGCAGGTATAAAAGCAGTATGAAAGCAGGTGACAGAGTTCGTCTGAAGGAATCTGTAAGATATTATTAGGCTGTCTACTTTTTTCTCGCCAAGTTATGAAAGGTTATCGGGTTAAAATAAAGTAGCTTGCTGTGCCAAAACAATAAGACTGTAAATGTTAGACTATTTCAATAAAATACCTGCCGAGACGTTGCTGGTTCAGTTCCCAGTGGGACTGTAAATGATGCTGACATAAATCACTATTAAACCGTGTACACACACCCAGATCCAGGCTGCATTCAAATCTTTCATACACACCTGTTATTTCATTAAATCACAGACATTTACACACTTATCTACATACACTCGAAGGTGTCTGCTCACGTGTTTGAATTTATTTTGCTATTTGTGATGTTTTAGCGCAATAATGGAACACAAGACTTGTGCGCACGCGCGCACACACACACACACACACACACACACTCACACACAATATATCTCTTCTGCTATTTCAATAATATGTGACCTGAGAGTTTATAAGACTCAATAGTCTGGCCTCTGGAATGGCTGTCTGGATTTTAACTTTACACGCACGCACGAGCACACACATGCATGTGCGCGCACACACACACACACACACACACACACACACACACACACACACACACACACACACACTTTCTCTCTCTCTCTCAGATAGAGACACAGCTCCCCTGCTATGGCCCTTAGAGCATACCCTGTCTGTGTGTGAATGTGTGTGGGGAGCATACCATGTGTGTGTGGTCACGTCTAAGAGAGCTCCTTTAAAAATGGATCTGCCTCTTTCTCTCTCATCAGCAGTGCTGATGATGGGACCTAACCCCTTTCTTGTGATGAGCAAATTGTTGTCAACAGCTGTCTATTGTGTGTTTATGTGTGTGTAAAATCTTATTTATTTATAACTTCCAGAATACATCATACAACTGCCACGACCGAGCACAGTAGACACATATGCAGAGGCACAGAAAACACACACATACTGCGAGGGTGTGTTTAATTAATTATTGTTCAGTGTCTGCCAGGAAACAGAGGCTGGCAATTAAGACAGACAAAAACACAAATGGACAGACAGGAAAAACACATATCTACATACAAATTCACAAATTTTTCCAGGAAAGTGCCTAACAGAGTAGAGATTGTTAAAATATATGAACAAATGTGCAGGAAATACACACACATTCACACAATCCGCCAACAGTGATTGATCAAATTAACTACAATTACATCTCACTGAATTGTACACGGCGATAATTAATGATAAAAACCACTGTAATATGAACAAATTAAAAGATTAGTTCCACCATTTGCATCTCATCATTTACATTATTTAAAAATACTCCAACTTCATTAAATCCTCATTATTTTATTTTATTCCTGCATCACCTTAGCGCCACACAACAGAAATCTCACTCACACACACACACACACACACACACACACACACCCACACACACACACACTGCAATCTCCAGTTTGAAATCTACAGCTGGTGCATGACAATGAACTGAATATATGATAAATGATGGTGTTTTTTTCTGGTGCAATGGGTTGAAACTGAATTATTTAAACTAAAGACACTAACTAAAATACATTTTACACTAAGATAAAAGTATTAAACCACAGCCTTAACAAAAGGAAACGCACAGACAGAGAAACAGAACACACATGGACAGAACAAAAGACCCACATCAAAAACAGTGTTTGATAAATAATTGAATGGCGTCCTCCAAATACTGTAAATATTGTATTAAAGACTTGTCTGTTTTGAAAAGCATTTTCAAACAACGAGTAAAAAAGACAAAGTACGAAGAGGAGCGAGAAGGCGAAAATGTCCATGGTGATACTACATGTCAAAACCACAACCCTGGGAAATCTCAATGCTGAATAAATAATCCACAATATCACTACAAAACTCCTCACAGCTGCCAGCAATTACCCATTTTTTGCACAAATACCAACTCCACATGGTCTGATACGCACATCTGAAACACACACAATTTATGAAGTACCTAAATCCCCTGAAATGTTTTAGAGTAACGCGGTATTTCTTGGAGTTTCAGAACAGGCGCTCTTGACTTTCTATGTTGCAGTTCAAAGACAGAGCGGTGGAGTTTTATTGATTTACTGTGAAACTATCACAAACAGTTTAACTTTTCACAGTGAGGACACACACATCTAACAAACGCCAAATGCAGCAGTTAAAAAGCCTGAAACAGCTTGATGCCACACACTGTGGAGACTCGGTACACTGTTACAAAGCTGCACTGAAGAGCTGTATTTCATGCCTGCGGTGTGAATTTTCCCACCTTCAGTTGCTGGATTTTTACAAATAACCCCAAGTAAGGAATAGCTTATTTAGATGATTTGAATATGAGCATGTTTCCTTGAACCACGCTGCTGTCACTGCAGTAACTTTTCTGTCCTGATGTTTTTCATGTTCATGTAAAGCACCATTAGCAACCCAGTAAGTTGGCCGCAACTTTTGCTCACTCCCGCAGATATCTAGATTTGTTAACTAGGTTTCTTTTGCTCCCTTTCTTCAGTTTTGAGGCCTTGAGGAAATCAGCCACTTACAGAATGAATGAAACACTCGTTCTCAGTGTGCTGATGACTGGCAGTAGCCTTAAACAGAAGGACAGAGTCAAAAAGAAAAGATTAAAGAATGAAACTTAGCAGTATAGAAACAGGTAGACTGCTAACACTTGACAAAGAGAGTGTTAAAAAAAAGAGAGACTATCACACCTGCTGCTCTTCATCCTTTTATGCACGACCTAGTACCATTTCTCTTTCAAGTGTGAAAGCTTGGGCGTGAAAATGTAGAGGTGTGTGTGTGTGTGTGTGTGTGTGTGTGTGTGTGTGTGTGTGTGTGTGTGTGTGTGTGTGTGTGTGTGTAGCGGAGACCTGACAACTTCCTCTGAACTTCCTGTGATCAGAGCTCAAGGGTTGCTGGGGGACAACCAGGAAACTACACACACATACGCTCGAACTAGGTCACATTGGGCTTTAAATGGGAGACGACCAAACAAACACCAAATACATGGACAATACATTTAGGTAAAATAGTGTCAAACTAAATGATGAGAGTTTCTTTCAAATTATTTAAAATTACAGTAAATTGAAGGATAGTGTCAGCTCTACGACAAGGAGTTCAAAATATGACATGATAGATAATGCATAAGAACAAATGCAGAGACACAAGCAAAGAACAAAAAAGGGGAAGGAAGTCGCAGCTTTGCCCAATATTTCACAATTAAAGCTGAGATTCAATCACTTCCTGTGTCTATACAGTACAAATGTGTGTGTGTGTGTGTGCGTGTGAGTGAGTGAGTGAGTGAGTGAGTGAGTGAGTGCTTAAGTGTAAGTCAATCTTATATTAAGAGAGGAAGACAAAGACAGAACATGAGTGTATTCTTTCCTCATTCTCAGCATTAACGTGCGTGCTTTCTCACACTCTTATTTATGGGAACAGATGTGCTCAGCTCCAGACACACAAACACACTAACACACACAGAGAGAGACAAAAACGCATGTGAAGGACACAGGGACAGTTTAGAAAGCCTTGGGGCTAAGTCTGAGCTTTCATTTCCTCTATCCTGCATAACAACAGACAGACAGACAGACAGACACACACACACACACACACACACACACACACACACACACACACACACATATATATATATATATATATATATATATATATATATATATACAGCCAGCCAGCCAGCCAGCACATCGTTATGAGACTTCTGGCCTACTCAGAGTGGCTGCAGAGGTAGAGGTACAACCCTGCTCTGTATTACAACAATCAACAGTCTTTTCAACAACAAAAAGTGAATAATACTCATTCTGCATGGGATGAAAATTACCTGGAAAAATTACAGATTTAAGAAAAAGATAAATATTTTACAATAAGAACAATTCTGTTCAGGTAAAGTGATAGTGTAGCAGTAGGATTATAAACCTGTATTAGAGGCCACAAAAGGAAAACAAATTACTGTTTCTATTTTATAGCATCTGGACAAAAAGCCAACACCTGAAGCTTTGAATTTCTATGAGTTATAAAGGACACGACAGCTGTATAAAAACAGGGTTAAATTTTCAGGCAAAGCCTGAACGTGGCTGCGATTCTTTATTAGGTGTCGAGTTTTTGTTTTTAACTTCAGGCGCTCATTCTTTCAACAATAGCAGTTTTCACACTTTTCAGAAGAAGGAAACGTCATGAAACTTAGAGGAAAATCTTCTTCTATTTCTTTCAAATGCAATAAAATTCCTTTTCCTAATCAAAGCTGTGACTCGTCACCCGCAGGTGTAGTGATAGAGAAGGTTTGCCTGAAATACAAATGTCCATGAATTGTTTTTGAGCTCACATCCATCTGCGTCACAGCGCTTTTTTGTTTCCTCTTTACTCTCCTTACACACATACAAACACAAAGTCATGTTTCCATCACTTCAGAGGGCATTATATCAACTCACATTAATTTTCCTGAGACTTAACCTCACTATAATTATTATTTACCTCATCCTAAGACTTACTCAAACCTTAAACCAACTCTACATCCTAACATTTTATGATTTAAATGGAAGTGATTTGTTTTTAGTGGGTGGATCCCCACAATGTGACTATGTGAACTGATTTATGTCCCCACAACCTGAGTAATACAAGCACACACACACACACACACACACACACACACACACACACACACACACACACACACACACACACACACAGAGCTTTCTCCTTTGCTGGAGGAAGTTGCAGGTCGTTGCGACATCAGGATTTGAGATAAAAGCTCTGTAACACACACACACAGACACACACTACTATGGATTCAGTTGAAGAGTTTTGTTTAGAGTTATCATAATTAAAAGTAAATCAATGTTTGCACATCATTCTGTCACAGCGTTACACACCGTTATTTTCCTTTTAGAAGAGTTGTTACTGGCAATGCACGTGATGAAGTGGGTTGTTTATTTTATGCAGTACAGGCATCATATGGTTCTAGGAACTTCACTTGTGCATAACTAAAATGCAGTGTAGTCATGTGGTTCCCTACATTTCATTAAAGGTAACAAAAAGATGATGAGTAAAACCATCACCATGACAATGATAAAAAATAAATAAAGGCGTCTCTCACAGCCAAACATGTCTGACATCACTGCACACAACCACAAAGGCAAAAAGCAACATCTTCCTCTGTAGTAGATAAAATGTCTTGAAAAGGTTTGATTACACGTTTAAAAATATCTGAAAATAAAGTAAAGAATTGTACATTTTTTAATGTTATTTGTTTGTCCACATACTCGGGTTACTGCAATGCTCGTTCCATTTAAAGAGAAAATAACATTCTCTCTTTTTTTTAAATGATGTAATATGATGATTGGAAACTACACTCCAAAACAAGCATGTGAGTTTTATTGAACGTATGTTTTAACTGATTAACTGACTGTCAAGTCAACCTAAAATGACTAGGTAACTTCAGGTTTTACATAAAACTGCACTGCTCGTGCTATATATATATCTGCATTCTCAACACGATAAACTGAAATCGATCACCTGTGATTATCTGCCTCAGGGTACTCTGGGATGATTTCATGGAGGTGTGAGGAGCTGAGGCTTTGCAAGCAGGATGAAGGTGGCAATTATTCGGGGAGGGTCGCCTCGACACGAGTCCTCTTACTGAAATATCGACAGAACGGCATTGACCGGTAATCGCGCATTGTGCAGCAGGTGCCAGCATCTCACCTGCAATCCACTTTGGATAATAACTCAAAAAAAGAGCAAGCACGTAAACAAAGCTGCCCTGTAAACACCTGCTGTGGAAATTCACTTGGGCTTCAGTCAGGTCTGCATCATATTCAGACCTGAGGGCAGATAACATCACTAAACCCGCCCTGACTAAAACATGTTCATCATGTAGAACGACGGGCAATGTGCACAAATACACATCTCTGACAAATGACTGTAAGCATTCATCGGAAGAATACTGCTACACTTATCCTTAAGAGAACTTTTAGTAGTCCTGTTTACTTTGCCTGTCATTTGGAGTTACAAAGATAGTTGTTTACTATGTCTGTGAGCTGCAAAAGCCCAAACTGGAATAAAGACAGATTTTTGTCCCCTGGAGGTTTTGGCAACCTTTTCCCATGATTTCCAAAGACAGTCAGAATTTTTGATCTCACCTCAGGAGACCTGTTTTCTAAAGGGTGTGATAGCCAGTACGTGTTTGCGATCAGCTTGCCAGGCCTCAAAATAATGACGTGGTCGTATTTTAAAAAGAAGCCGCCTAACACACCTTATCTAACCTGTTCTGTCAGAACTTATCGGCCTCTTTTTAAGTGAGTGGTGAGGACGAGTCACACGAGCTCAACGAGATCAGGGCACCGTCAATAGGTCAAAGATTTACAGGAGATTCAGGTCTGGATCAGTAATAAGAGGAAAGTTATGTAATGTTTAGTTCTCACACCCATTTAACTGCTGGTACACCCTTAAAAAAAATCCTCATATATGCACACAAATACAAGCACGGACGCGCACAAACACAGAGCTTCGGGCTTAAGGCTATCTAGCTGATACTACACCCTAAATCCTTTCATCTTTTATTTTAAACCCAGCCCCTCCCTCCGTCTTTCCCTTCTTTTCATCTCTTTTTATTCTTCTCTCTAATCTCGCTCTGATCTACACCGCTGATGAATGACATGAAAAAACAACATACCCTTGGTGTGTTGCTCAGAATTTCTTCCATTTTTCCACCTTCAATTTTTACTGCAATTGACAGCTGAAAGTGTCTTCTGCATGTTAGAAAATGCCTCACAGCCCTGGGGCCAAACCATAGATAGAGTGTTGTAAAATGTCAAATACACGTGGGCATCAACAGGGAAATTAGCCAGAGGTATAACTGACAGTTGCCCTGTATCCGCCTTTCGGCTGTCTCCCTTGCCTTCAATCGCTACCTGTTGTCTTTATTTATTATTTGTACTTTCGTCATTACATCCCAGTTATGCACTAGTCAAACATACCAAACCAAAATTCTGGCAACAAGTCAAAAACTTGAAGGCATGCAAAACTAAAATTGCTGCAAACACTTATCAAATCAGAATTGTTTATCCTCTGGGGTTGATTTATACAAAAAATATCCAGGCAATTTGACAGCTGATCTGAAGGTGTCTGTTTGTCATAGGAGGTCCAAAGGTCTGATTTCAGAGACAGAAAAACATATAGATGTACCTCTTTTAGCCATATTTTGTCGTTACAGCTGCTGTCTTTCAGTCTTTCAGCCAATGAAAATTGACAACAAATGTTATTTCACTTCAGAAAGACCGACACAGAGAGAGAAGACAAAGAGATTTAGAAAGACAGCCCGAAAAGGAAGTGACAGAGAGACATAAAGAGGACGAGACGTGAATTCATTACCTTAAAAGCAGCTCTGAGTCAAACAGTTTGATAAGAATCAGACGGGGCGCACACCCAGGCGCACGCACGCACACACACACATACACACACACACACACACACACACACACACACACACTTGGTGAATCTTTACTTTGAACTTCTTAGGACAGATAAGCAGGTGTTCAATTACTGTTCAATTACATTGTGTGCATATGTGTGTGTGTGTGTGTGTGTGTGTGTGTGTGTGTGTGTGTGTGTGTGTGTGTGTGTGTGTGTGTGTGTGTGTGTGTGTGTGTGTGTGTGTGTGTGAGAAAGTGTGCAAGAAAAAGAAAGCCAGCGAGCGGGAGACATGAGCAAGAATGAGATTCTTTCCACCTCTGTGTCATTTCCTCCCTCTCTCTCTGTTTTACCCTTCTTTTTATTTTCTCACCATAATTTCTCTTTAAAAAGGCATCACCATTATTCTTCACAAGCCTTCCTTTCCTCTATCACCCTGCCATTCATGACACATCTCACTCAAGCAATATAGTCAAAATAACTCAAATCAAAATTAAGGCCATCAAACAGGGTTCAATTCAAATACACTGTCAATTTCAATCTATCTTACAATGGCTTGCTAGCTGATCAACTATCTTGTGTGATGGTATACGTCACTGATCCCAGTCATAAAATTGTTTTGACTCTTCTCTTGGTCTAAAAAGAAGAATCGGGATCAGTAGTGAGAGGTGCTTCTCAAACTGGTGGGTACTCACTGACCTACTTCAAGTCATGTTACAAACTGTCAACTTTAAAACAATGGTTCCCAATCTGGGAGTTTGTGCCCCTTTAAAAAGTAGTATGTTAAGTAATACAATTAAGTTTTAAAACAGCATTTTAAAGTGAAAACGATCTCTGTCCACATGAGCATTTTAGCACTGCTTCAGAATCCCTGTCCATACCAACACACCATCATCATTGGATCATTCATGTCCACCGGGCATGCCCCCAAAACCAGTGTATTTGGTGTTTGAAGACTGAGATGGTTTGGGTTAGAATATCAGCGCAAGTTAGAATCTGATCGTTCACTGGATGTGGTCCAACACCAACGCATAATTTAGGGCTGTTAACAGTGCTGGACACGAGACTTCTCTCAAACCACTTGAATATAAGCTTGCCTCTTGTGCATGTAGGCAGTAGTAGCGTTATAAAATGCTGAAATTACCTGCACAGCTGCTGGCAGAAACAACACGGTCAGCAAAGCCTGTGATTCATTATCCATGTTGAATTAACCACTAATAATCAAGGCTGATGTACTTTGTTTTCATACTGAAATGGGCCATGTGATCATTTTCAAAAGTCTTCTTTTCCACCCATCCAGACTAAAATGCAAACCATGATTTTTAAAACTAAAAAAGGTTCAGCAGCTTTTTTGAAAGTCTCCGTTATAGGGATTTAAAAACAGAGATGCTTGCTGTACAATTAGCAAAATGTATACATTTTAAAACAAAAATGTACTGGTGTGGATGCAGGCTTTGGTTTAGCAAAAAGATTAACAGGACAGCAGAGAAAAAACTGGTTCTAAATCGAAATTTACTTGCTCCAACAGTTTACAAATTTTCTTGTGAATTAACAGAAAAGAGCTGCAGCTTCCTAAATTCCATAGTGTCCTTTTCAAATGACTTGTTCCTTCTGAACAGTTGAAACCCCAAAATATTCTGTTTATACTGATAACAAAATGTGACATTTAGTTAAACAATGACTTAAATGACTGATCAATTATCACAAAAGTAAAAATTTTGTGTCTTTTCTTTTCTTTTCATCATATCCAATGCTTTAAAAAATAAAAAAAATAAAAAAATTAGGAACCACTGCTTTGAAGCTCCAACCCTTGTAGGAATAGTGGGCATCCCTGGTACCTTTTCTGTCCTTCCTCGCCGAGTGAAGAAGAGGGCGGAGCTGCTGTTCCCAGAGGTGTTTTTCGAAACTGGAAATTTGTCAACAGTTTATCAAGATAGGGCAGCGTTCAAGCACACAAGCCAAGGGTAGCAGAGAAGGGTGGCAGAGTGACTCAAGACTAAAGCATCCTTCAGCCAGAAGGCCAAGTTAGCTCTCCTGTGTCTGTGAAAATCCAACCTGCTAAAGTGTCCTTGATCAAGACACCGAATCCCCACCAGTCCCAGGGGTGCTGTTCTGTGGCAGAGACTGCACTCTAACGGGAGGGGAGATGAAAAGAGAAATTTCACTACTGGGGATCAGTGCAGTATCACAAAAAAGCCTGTGAGCTAAAGTCACCAAAGTTCCACGCCTCACCTCACCACAAAACACTCTGGTGGCAAATTATCTGCCTCCCCCTCCTTCTGTCTATGTGGCACTCTTTTCTCTAACTGCCTCCCTCTTTCTCTCTCCTCCTGTCCTATTATGGACATAGCAACAGTGTTTCTGTCGGGATGACTGAAGATTTGATTCACCGTCTGTCCCTGTCTGAATGCGTGTGCGTGTGTGTTAGATAGCAGATAAGAGCCATATATAAACAGCACTTGAAAGCAGAAATGTAAATGTTTAGAAGTCACTGCAGAACACAGACCATATCAAGATACCAGAGAGAAAGGGAGATTAAAGTGGAGTTCACACCAGGAGAACAAGCAGACTGCAGTTGAGACTCAAGTCAGATTCCAGTCATCAATAAGGATTAGTGGTTTTTAGCATCTCAAAGCTATACATCCAAACTCCTTAATCTGTTCCTGAATTTAAAGGAACGCACCAAGAATGCACAAAGACTGACCAAAGTGTTTTAGACACCTGTAAAGTATTTTCAAATAAGAAACAATGTATTCTAGCACTGCTGATGCTCTCTGGTCATACAGCAGTACAAATAAATTAACTTTATTTTGAATACAGTGGAGGTGTTCCCCTCTCTCTGTGTTGTTATTGCATCATATACACATTGAAAACTGTCCAAGTTTGCAACATATCATCAAACGCTGCTTTCACTTTGAAAGAAAATACTTCATAATACTGTTAGCAGCAACAAACCATGGCGATTACACAGGTTTGAAAAGCAAGAGGAAATAATTTCCCCCAATCTGTGACTGAGTGGTAATGTCTCTGGATTGCGAGTTACTGAGCCAATTCCACAAGGAACTTTGCATCAAAATCAGTTGGCTATCCCTCCTTAACTTTTCAACTTTTTCTACCTTTAGACAGTGATAAATGTTCATTTCTCCTCATATTTGACAAGAAGCCAGCACACACTATTTATTGAAACATGGCACCTTCATCTAATTGGCTTTTTTTTTTCTCTTGCAAATGCACCTTTAACTTCAGATCCAGCGCTCAAGCTGAAGCTGTGACAAACTCCATGAATCAAAGGTGACAGATTTTGTGCAATAATGTCAGTGCTTGCAGATTTTTTTTTTAAGGCCAATCGAAAGAGAATGTTTGCGTATGCATGTGTATGTGTGCATGCCTTTGAACATGTTTGCGTGAATGCGCTTCTTTACAAGTATACTCCCATGTCACTACAAAATGTATGCAGCGACTGTACATGCTTACTTGACAGTGCATGCGAGTGTGTGCTTGGCTGCACAAGCGTGTGGTTGTGCGCGCGTGCAAGTGAATGAGTGATTGTTAGCAGAAGCTTGTTAACCTCAGAAGTCATTACCACAGCCGCGAGGTTTACGCCAATTAGACAAAATAAACGACAAGCGAAAAACAAAACAGACAGATGAAAAGCAAGAGGAGAAAAGAAAGTGATTACTGGAGAAAAAAAAAATTTAAAATTATTATTTTCACCAATTTGAGAAAACAATACTGCCCCCCCCCCCCCCACCTCAACAAGACAGATTTAAATGAAGAGAGCGTGACAAAAAAAACAATTGCTGAAAAGAAAGTAATAATTGTAGAAAAAAGAAAGTGATCATCAGAGTAAAACATCACATTAATGTCAATAATTCCTACTACAACTGAAGACTCACTGGAAAACGTGACAAAAAACAAGACGAACCAAATGAGAGAAACAAAATAATAAGAGATGAAAAGGATGAACAGCAGCCATGAGAAAGAAGAGGGTAGTATCTGACATCACTGCTCCGATGCACTCTTTTTTTTCTCAAGACCTTTTTTGTTTTTACAGCTTCACTCTGGGCAGACCAGACCGCTGTACACACACACACACACACACACACACACACGCACACACGCACACACGCACACGCGCACACACGCGCACACACGCACACGCATATGCATACACATTCCCATACACACAGACCCCTAAAGGGGCGCACGCACGCACGCACGCGCACACACACACACACACACACACACACACACACACACACACACACACACACACACACACACACACACACACACACACACACACACACGCATACATATTCCCATACACACAGACCCCTAAAGGGGCCTTTTTCCACATTGGGCCATATGGTGCAGACAGGCGCACGGAAACAATTCTCCAAAAACAACACACACTCTACACTTAGAACCCCCACCACCCCACCCCACACACACACACACACACACACACACACACACACACACACACACACACACACACACACACACACACACACAGATTTTAACTCTCTCTCTTTCTCTCTCTCTCACACACACACATACACAAGACAGTTAAACCTGCTGAATGAATTGCTGCCTTGTTCAGTAGTGCACTAATGGCAAAGAACCTGCTATGGAGATTACCACACATACGCACACACACATTCATACACACAGAAGCTTAGTATTAAGCATTCTAGGGCACTTATCCATTAGAGAGGTTAGTTATTTTCCTCAATCTAAAAGTAGGTGTCTGACTTTAATATGCCAACAGAGGCGACTGTAAATCTACTCCGTCAAGCAGTTCGGGCAGATGTATCCAAAAAGCTGGATCTCTTCAGCACCACAGAATGGAATTCGACCAGTTATACTGGCGACTATATCGGCTGATATTTTCCTTTTTTGGCATTGGACAACGGGGCTATCAAAATGGCCAATCTATCAGCGTCTGCTTGCTGTCTTCACAATGCTCCATACTCCCAGAATGAAATATATGTGGTCTGGATTTTCTAACTAATCTAAAAAGTTGAAGGAAAATTTATCTTCCATCAGGGATTTACAGTAACGGCAGTTTGTTTCATAGTATGACAGGAAAATGGGAAAATTATGCAGATTGATTAGTGTAGTGCCATTGCCTTCATGCTACAGCAATCATAATCAAAACACAGACAATCTGAGAGATATACATTTCTATCTAGTCAGCAAAATAACCAACTGTCAGGGCTGAGAGGAAGTCTTATGGCAAACAAAACAAGTAACTATGCCTCATTGGGTTTGACCGAGAGATTAACCTGAGGTTATAAAAAATATATTAGGCTGAACAGCATCATCAAGCATCAAGTCAGATTTTACCACATGGTAGGGCTGTACCCAATTCTAAATTTTAGCAGTCAAATTAGATTTGTCTGTACACTGCAGACGTCCCCTGGTGGAAAGAGCTGACAGACTTAACTTTCAGTTTACATGCAGTGGCTGATTCCGGGTCCCCATATGGTGACAACTGGTCCTGACCCACCACAATTCTAACCACGACTTCGCCCTGGTTACCCTCGATTTGCGTCTGGTACACAACTTTACAAGAGAGTTCAAAGTCTCTTTTCAATGTCTATGTGTATAATTGTAAAAAAAAAAAAAAAAAAAATCAACTTCTCAACTTGAGGAATCTCAGTCGACTGGGTTGTCTCCAGCAGATGATTTGACTCATTGACTTTCAGGAAGCATTCCTACTTCATGGCAGTCTAAACGGCAGCAGTCCTGAAGCAGAGTCACGTGCCAAACTTAAGCAGAATTTGACTAAACAAAGCGCAAACACCTCCTTATTAAGTCTGCCCTGAGATATAATCGGTCTTGTATCTTTCTGCGTGCCTCTTACTCCAACTTCACTTGAGTGTGGTCTGTCTCACCATTTCTATCACTGCAGTTTACTCTAATAGTGCAAAAGTTTTCTCAGCCTTTCTCTGAGTCACTGCTCTATTTTCTCTAACAGTAGTTAAATCCAATTTTGCTGTCAATCTCTCAGGTTCCCATTTTCCTCTTGTAGTCAAAGACACAGCAGGTTCTCCAATATTCTTAATAATATGGAACTTTTCATGTTCCATTACAGACAATTGGCTCTGAAAGGATGCAGGAGTCAAACTCAACCGTGTTTGTTATTGCAGTGAAACCGCGGGACTCGAAGCAGCTAGAGACAAAAAAAAACGTCATTGTTCAGGTTGACTTACTCTGCATTTAATTGTTAAAGACAAGTAAGTGGCTTCTGTCAGACCCAATGTCATGAAAGAGATCCCTGAGAACACCAAGTCATCTCACTGAGGGGAAAACGTACGTATTTCCAGTACATACAAATTAGGGTTTCAAACTGTACTGTAAAAATTTATTTAATTTTCAGTTACTCTATTCTTCTGTCGATTTCTTTTTTTAATAGTTAATGTATTCTTAGATGAACTGCAAACTAATTACATGAGCTGCTATTGCTTTTGCAGCCAATGGTATTTGCTTTTATCCATCTATACGGTGTATCTCCAGCTGAACCATAATAGCAGCAGTGGAAACATCACTTTGTCAGGTTAGAAAAATAATGTCAAAAATGGAAAAGAAAAATACCATTGATCATCAAAATTGCACATCTTCATTTCAGCATGAAAATACATTAAAATTGCTCCAAAGCATCAAAGATGTAGAAAATGATCTGGGCACAAATATATATTTTGTATGCTGGCTTGTTGGCATGGTTTTACCAGAAGATTCCAATAGAAAACAGTAATGATAATAATATGAGAAGTCACTCCTGTGTTTTATTTGTCTATGGCGAGCCAGAATGTCAGCTGTGAGAAAATGTTTAATGCTCCTCAATAACCTCACATTTATGTGCTGAGATCTGTCCTGTGTATTGCAAAGGAACATCCAGCATGAGCAACCATGACATCAACAAATAATGTATAGTCGGACATACAGTAGTATGTTTACAGAAATACTTAGTCAACATCTCCTTTGTTCATGTTGGCAACCTTTTTTTCTCCCCGTTTATCTTTGATGACAATGTTGTACCCGCATTGTTCCACACACCAGCAGTCCCTCGCCACTGGCACTGGCAACACAGTCAAACAAACACAGCAGTCTGCTGTGAAACTCGCTGCCGCATGGTGACTGACTCGGTTGCATGTGGCTTTGGTGGGCACCTGGATGTGAAAAAAACTACCAGTTGGAACTATCTGTCATCCCCCAGCTACTCTGTTTTTATTGTTCTGGCAAGTTGTTCTGCTGCTGCCAGGCACCTTGGCTGCTTTAGCTGGCTGTTAGCTGCAGCTCTACTGCTAGCCACTAGCCTGTCAGCTCCCAGCAGCTCTTCATCATCCTGGGCTGCGGTGCTCGTGCCGTCGGCCTGGCAGCTGCACTATCAGCAGCGGGCCGAGCCTTTGCCTTTCTTTGTTGCATTTCCTCAACAGTGGTCTCTGTATAGACTCTGACAACAGTTATAAAATGTGAAGTAATCCGTGAGATCCACTGTGTATATTGAATGGTGTGTTGGCTGATCTCCTCCAAACTCCTGTGATGTCAGGATATACAGTATAAGTGAATGGTGAAAGTTGCTACAGTTGGCTGCAGTGATACAGACAACATCTGCAGGCACTGCCAGTAAAGGCATGTCATTCCTATGACTAATAGATGGTATTTTGAATATCAGCAAAGTTTGCCTTTCAGCAAAAAAGGAAGACAAAAAAAAAAAATCACAGTGTGCCGTTTTGTCAATATAAGCAGCCACATTCAAGCTGACTTAGCAATTATTTCTGTACCTCAGACAAGGCTGCGACTGCAGAATGATTTTTTTCCTTCCAGACATACCAGCAGCAGCACACAGCTGTATAGTTCACCAGCATATGGATTAAATAAATATAGTCTGCACAGAGCTTGTTAACACTTGTTCACTTGGCTACAACACAAGTTTTAGGCAAACCGAACAAAAAACACACCCACACTTGAGCACACCCAAATGAAAGAATACAAACAAAGTAAAATACACACAAACAGGTATGTCCCACCCACAAACATTCTTAAAAGAGCAAATTTGTCAGTGGGTTGTTGTGGAAACAAGTAGTGATACATGCAGGTCTAAAGGTTTAAAAGCAAACACAAGCATGCACACAAACAAACAAAAAACAGAGAAAGCGTGGATGAATAGAGTGTGTTTCAGAAATGAGCAAGAATTCCATCTGGCAATGTACATTTAGAACACAAGTCTGGCTGTGTGTTTGGTGTGTTCGAGCCCTAATGTGACACCAACTTAACCAGTTTCTGTCAGCATTGTGTTGGAGTTTCATCTGTACATATACTCAGCTTGAATAAGAAATCGATTTTCTGGAGATTAATCTTAAAATCTGGGCCTTTTCTCAGGTCAACATGTGCCTTTTTTGTGTACTTTGTATGTGTTCATGTTTCCACAAAGGTCCATGTAAGTTCGCGTGACATAAATTTTGTCATGTCCGCAAAGGTTTGTACGGACCTTTTTGCAGATGTCCGTGTGCAGCCCAAAATGTGTGACCCACCCCGCAAACTCTACACACTGCAAGTATGCTAATTGTGCATCTGCCAGAAGAAGACAGGAGATGCGTCATAAGGAGATACGTCATTCCACACCTTTATAATTCACCACTAAAAGAGTACATGGCCACGCCGACGGTATTAAACTGGTGAAACAACTCTCCTTGAATATAATGGCACCATCATTTTCATGACGGTAGGCCCCATGTCCAGGATTGTTAAATGATATTGTGCATCACATGCAGCCATGAGAACAACGAAGTGGACCTGTTTGTTCTAGAATTAGTCGCTGCTGGACTTTGGAGGTACTTTCGATGCTTTCCAATCGATTGCGCCCAGTGCGAAGTTCCAAACTCTCCAGAAATCCTGTTATATGTCCACCCACAGAGCATACAAGGAGGGAAACAAACTACGCCTCATGTCTTTGAAGCAGACAGACATGGACCCTAAGACTGTAGTATGAATGGAGCTGTGTCGCTGTTCCCGTTCCAGGTCTACATTGGTCAGTTCTTGCATTAGCTTGGACACACACACACACACAGTTGAACAAGGAGTGTAACTCTGTGCTTCAATAACACTTATTTGGAGTCTGGTCTCCCTCTAGCTATGTGGCCTGTTGCTAACCTAATCTGATTAATGATTTTCAACTCCTACTCTGCGACAAACACGGAAGCTGACAGAGAAGAAGATAAATAGGTAGAAGCTTTGAAAACTAGGTTGGGTCCATTTCCTAGTTACAGTTCTTAATCTGATTAATGATTTCCCCCCAGAAAAGCTGGACAAAAAAGCACTCTCAAAACCAGCAGTGACAAATTTAAACACCAAGCAGCCAACGAATACCTGTCAGTTTTGGCCGTGTAAAGCTTTCCCTCCAGACAAAGTGCACTAACCGGAGGATGGGAGGAGAATATTTTCAGAGGTTTTTAAGGGAAAACTCTCAATATAACAAGTCAAGGTTCTCCAGGCCCATCTTAATATCTCATTAGTGTTTCCCACAGCTTGGTGAAAGTCCGGTGTCAACATGTGTCAGAGCAACTTGTGTTTTGTAATATCTTTTGAAACGATTACATTTCTATACTTTTCACTGGCATTCTGGCATGAATTGTACTTTATTTACAAATTTGCCTGCATTAGTGATGACATTTCATCTAGCAAGCAAGGCATCTTCACAAGATATAGTATAAGATGGACAGAAATACTGGCAAGCTAATGAAATATTATACTAACTGATTAGCAGACCTAGAGCCAATCAGAGCCCAGGTTGGGTTGACTAAACTGAACATCAGTGCAGTCAGCACAGCAGATATAAGACAAGTTTGCACTATATGTATCTGCCAGATTTGACAAGATTTTGAGGCTGTAAACCTGCTGCAATCTGGTCTGAGAAAGAGCTACAGTTAGCATTAAAGCTCTGGGGTTCAAGCGTCCCAATAACTCTGCCCAGGGTGTGTAATAGATGTGTGCGAATGTGGGCCATGGTGACACCAAATTTGACATGAATTTTGCAACTAGCCATGCCACACTAAAGCCATTTTGGATGAAGTGGGTTTTGCTGCCAGAGTTAACTTCTTAAAACTAAGTTCATCATTTGTTTAGACTATTGACACAATGTGACAAACACTATATAGTGATTATGGTTTTAATCATTAAATAAGTCAACTTTAGACGCCTGCGAGCAGTACAACTTTTTTTTCTTGGAAACCAAATGCTGGGTTTGGAAGATAATTGTTAATATGCATCGTTGTCAGCCCAAATTCATTAATATATTATATTAGATACAATGCAATCGAATAACTGCTATACAGAAAACTAAGTATTGCTTACTAAGTTGTGATGTCACACTGATTTAGAGCCCATTGAGAATTAACTGAAAACAGGCCAAAACCATTTTACAATGAGGAGAAATGTCTGCAACCTAAATTTGGTTACAAACAGAGTAAATACAAAATCATGACACATGCTGAAGTTCCAACAAAAACCCATACAGAGAATGAACACAAACGTCTGTCACTTTGATCTTTGATTGATTCAGTGTCCTTTAAACTAGTTAATCATTAACAAACTAACAAATTAAGTCATTAATTGTCATGACAGCTGGTGACACCTCCTTTATTAATCATTGTCTGCATAATTAATAAGCCCTAATTGGAATTAATTTGAATTAAATGTTGTTTGAGATTCCAGGGACGAAGATAAAGCCTGGCTCTGTGTGTGTGTGTGTGTGTGTGTGTGTGTGTGTGTGTGTGTGTGTGTGTGTGTGTGTGTGTGTGTGTGTGTGAAAACTAACAGCGGTACACCCTGCTGTAAAGGTGCAAAAAGGTGAGATCATCCCACACACAATGAGCTACCTCCTGACGTATTTAGTGCAAATAGGTCAACAGGTTGTTACATAAGGAAATGCACACGTTTTTCTACTGATCCAGCCTCTACTGTGACTTTTAGTGTTCAGGAAGAGTTGGAGTGACACACAAAGACAGAGAGTGAGAGGAAGACACAAAGAAAGAGAGGAACATCTGCTGACAGACAAGGGGAAGGAACTCATGGGGATTCACTGCCGCAGAGGAGCGAAACTCATTTTTGGGCTTACTACATCACAGAAACAAACTTCCGAATGTCTTAGTAATGCGCATGTTTGTGTGTGTTGTTGCATTGGTGTGCGACATCAGAGTCAAACTATCTTGTGGGACTGTCTCAATTGTCTCATCTCAACATTCCTCAGTTTTCTAGAAGTCAGAAAAAAACTTCCAAATCTGATTTGTACTGGCAGATCAAAGCCTTTACGATACCACAACATACACGCATACACACACACACACAAGAGTGCATCCATGAACATGTGCACATACACAGCTGAAGGCATGCAAACATGCACATGCATAAACAGTTGGACACACACACAAAGACCACAGCTAAAAGCATCAAGCAGCTCAAAGCAATCCGCCCTGCTGAATAACATCACCAAGCAAAGCCACCACACCACATAATGAAAAACATATAAAAGCACACACACAAACAGACACACATATACTCACACTCATTTGTGCAAAGGGACACATACCGCACATACGTACCATTACATAGGCTTCTACTACTAATCATTTAGCAAAACATACATTCATAAAAATACACAAAAACTCAAGTTTAAATACAGAAACATGGTTCGTCTCAAAGAAACAAAGTGACACCATGGGAGTGATCACACACACACACGCGCGCGCGCGCACACACACACACACACACACACACGCACACACGCACGCGCACATGCGCGCACACACACAGAATCGGTGAACCTCCATGCATTTGCAGAAATAGGGTCAAATTATCAAATCAAATTTAGCCTGACAAAAATGTTTTAGTTTTTTTGAGGAGGCTTTAAGGAATCTGCCACTGAGACATTTGCCACCCTACAAATATAATTAGACTCAATGGAATTTATATACAAACGCTTTTAAAAAAAAAAAAGTATAAAACAATGTTTCTTTCGACACACAACGTCTCAGTTACTCAGATAATCCAGAAACCTCACTATGGGCAGTTTTCAAAAAAATATTTGACGGTGGGAAAAAAAGAAACAGTTCCCAATGAAAACAGTCAAGACGGCAAAAAGGAGCACGTGTGTGTGTGTGTGTGTGTGTGTGTGTGTGTGTGTGTGTGTGTGTGTGTGTGTGTGTGTGTGTGAGTGAGAGAGAGAGAAAAAGAAAGGAAACAGGCAGAGAGCGCTTCAGTGTGTGTTGTGACAGGTACAGAAGGCTACACAGCAGTTGTATGTGTGTGTGTTTACGAAGACTCGATACAACTGATGACTGGTGAAAAATGGAAGCAGGCAGAAACAAATTCTGCTTTTTAAAAGTGCACACAATAAACCTGATCCAGCAAAACACAGTGTGGTTTAGCAATAATTCACCAACTCATGTTCTGTCTTTTAATGCACACACACAAACACGTACACACACCAAGAACAGACTAAAGGGGTCCTGCAGATGAGGCATAACTCAGAATGGTATATCTTGATTTACACACACAAAAAACACATACAGCATTCAAACAGAAACAAAATAATAACACTGTACCACTATAATTATAACGTACATGACACCACAAACCACTGCAGCTTTGTGCACACACTTACACAAGAACCTCAACTGCATATATTTGCATTTCCTGTAGTACAACAACCTGCGTATGTGTCAGTGCATCCTTCAATGCATGAACGCATGCAGGAAAAGGAACAGAGGCAAATTCAATTCAAACACATCTTAAACAATCCTGTATTTACTCTAAGTAAAGCCCAGCATTTAATTAACAGGGACAGAAACATCCACTGATACATAGTCATCCTGTAATTGGAGGATCACCATCACCAATCTATGCAGCATTGCAACGCCTTTCAGATGACTGGTACTCATGAACAGTACGGGCACGACACTGTAGTGGTGGAGTACAAGTGTGGACGTGCATTTATAGTATTTGTAAAGAAAATCAAAGCAGTTATAGCAGAAAAATTCATAACAAGACACTGGTAACAATTTCTTAAATATTTTGCAAGTACATAAAGACTTTCTCAACCAATCAAACATCTGACCAAGTTGCCACCTCAAAACTTTACTGAGTGTGAGGAACTAATGAGCTCTGCTAATGAGGTTTACTGAAGTGGGCTGCTCCACAGTGGGCTTGATGGAAGAGCGGGTAATGTTGGGCTGTGATTCGACTGCTCTACTGTATGTATAATATTCATTCAAACAGCACAATATTAAAACAGTTTTCCACCTTCACAAGTTGATAACAGCTAAACATGAGACCACAGGAACGTTCCGAGTCAACACTGTCACTTCCTCCAGCCGTGATGACGAAGAGCAATTTTTCATAACACGTCAATGCTCTGCACAAACTCAATTTCATCAGTAGTCATTTAAACTATCCCCTTTACCGACTAAACATTCTACCAAGACCCACAAAAACTGGTTGAGCTTGAGAAGCCGAGATTGAAACGCTTTGACTTTAGTAGTAGTTTTTAAAAGTAGTTTTGTATTTGTTTTTTAGGTTTTAAAAAAGTCACGAGTCACTGAACTTAAAAACAAGCACATGCACACAAAGGCATACACACATACCACAAACACACACACACACACACAAAGTGTATTCCTGTAGATAATGTATAAAAAGGTTGCAAATGTAGCCTGAAGCAAATATAATTTTACACAAAATTGATCAAATTTAAAGATGCCAAAAAATATAAAGTGATTCCACAGGATGAATATACAGTAGATGCTGTGATAACAGAAAAAACTACATATCTCTTTGAGGGAATTGGTAAGAAAAGAAAATGTAATTAAGAATATAATCTATCACAGTTTGATTAACTAATATCAATAAGTAAAAATAACTTCAAATTAGCATCAATAATTTATTAAAGATCAGTGATTAAATAAAAAGTGCATTAAGGAGGAATCATATTGCATTCAATGCAATATGATTCCTCCTCTAATTATTAAATGTTATTCAAGCCTACAGACATGTAATTTAAGCACATGATAACATGTTCAACATTATTTTGTACTTTTTAGTTTTGTTATTATTTCTGTACTACAAATTCAAGTTACGGAATTATTTCTGTGAACTGGTTCAGATCATGAAATTCCAGCAATGGAAATAATCATTTAGAAATTATTACCACTCATATTGAGGGGTTAAAGATGAAAAAAAATGACTCGATTAAAACATGTATGTCTTACCTCTGCTGATCATCAGGTTATAAAAACATCATGGCTGACTCCTGGCTTTGGCATCTGTTGAAGCGTCTTGATTCGAGCCCGCGCCGCAACGCTCCGTCCAGCAGCACAGTTCGGCTACCGGCCTTCTGTACTCCACGAAGTAATGGAAAGCAGAAACTAGGTGTCAGACCCAAACGGTTATCCCTCCATTTCTTTATCAGGTCCACGCGGCTCCTCGCAGGTCCGTGAACGCCAGAGCAAAAACGTTTCTGCTTCTTTGACTTTTGTTTAAAAAGGTCTTCAACTGCAAGTAGCATCAGCTACCTTTGGTTTAGGGCTGTTGCTCCTCTTATGATTAACAGCTGGGCATTACAGCTTTGAGTTTGATCAAGTGTGTTGTAGATCCATGTAAGACGTATTATGCAGGCTGCCTGTTTTGATGTCCTGTCTTTTTTTTTTTCCACTTTCTGGTTTAGGTCCCCAGTCACGGTTGTCAGAGTCCACTATCACCTTAACAACCTGGAAAACGACAGAAAGACAAATAACGTCACAAACGAGTCCATTCTGTAACATTTACTGGAACCTATTTGAGCCAGACTTCCGACTGTTTGTCCATATTTTACATTTAGAGGAAACAATTATGTGTCGACTTTAGACATCTAAATTGACGGACTGATCAAAGGTGCACATTAAGCAAAATATTTGAATAGCCTGCTGAGGTGCCAACCGGTCAAACTCTCTAATTCGACCAATTCTATTTTATCACTGCATTTGACAGCTGACATTGCCTTCCACATGTGACGATTGTTTCAGGCCCTGGGTTACAGCCAGTTCACAGAAGATTTATAGTACAGTATCAAAAATATCAACAACAACCATCGAGCTTTCCTCAGATAAAGAAACTTGCAGAAGTCCCAAAGAATTTTTTTCTGGTTCAATAAAATCCACAATTAACAAATGAAATGTGTTTGAAAACCATCTGCTTTTTTTAGATACATTAGATTATATTTTCTGTATCTGTATGGAGGCATGAGCATTACAGTTTAACAAAAGTAACATCAGTAATGTTCGCATTCAGCTAAAAAAAAATACAATGAAAGTGTTCAGAAAGAGTGCTGCTAAGAATTTGGTGACAAAAAAGCCACAAATAGTAACACATGGAATTACATTCAATTAGTACACAATTACAGCCTGCGGGAGCATTCAGATTAAACTTCACACGTTCTGTCTTTTTTTTACAAGTATTATTTGCTCAATTTCAGTATTGATCGCTTAATGAGTCATAACAATGCAGCCATCATGGAGTAATTTCCAGGAATTAATCAGATAAATGAGCACATATCAAATTTCCAGTGGCTGTGACTTTCGACATTTTTTTTTTTATTGTTCGGTAATTCTAGTGTTAAAAGTCAGTACTCTCCACTTCTCAGTTCCCCCTTTTGTTGCCCCAACCACAAAAATCACCCCACCCACGTCTCCAACACTCCCCTCTCTCTCTCTCTCTCTCTCTCTCTCTCTCTCTTTCTCTGCCACCCCTTCTTCTTTCCATTCATCCTGCCTCCCTCTCCCTCTTACCACAAATCTAAATCTGTGTCTGTATTTATCTTAAGCCGGTTTCCTTGGGTCAGTCTGACTTATGTGTGCACATGTACAGTAGGTGTGTGCATCAGCGGTGGGCAAGAAACGAGTCCAAAATCTTCAAACATACTCACATAATTCAGAGCAGAGTGTACCTTCTGCTTGAAGTTTAAATACAAGTAAATAAGTAAAATGGCAAAATGGATGCAGAGGAAGAGTTTTGTGTCCCAGGATACCTGGTCGGTGGTTTACCTGGTTCAGTGTGGTGCTGACCACCTCCACGTGCAGTTCTAACTTTGTTTGGACTATAGATAGAAAATTAACACAGCAGAACTCCAGTGTGTCATTATCTGAAAAGAGATATCTGCTGCTCCAAAAAAAAAAAAAAAAAAAAAAAAAGTGACTGCTGGCATGAAAAGTAAAGAACACTATGAGTCATTACTGAAATGAGTCATTTTAAAAGACCCTCCCATCTTAAAACAGTAATGTTTTTGAGGCTAAAAACATGCTTTTGAGAAAGAAAAAAAAAGATTTCCAAGTAGGCATTTATATTTAAAGTGTCATATGTCCCCAGGTAACCTCGTAAAGCGTCCTCAGCGACAACATCTGATATTTAAATGAATGTAAATTTCAACAAGCCTGACAAAACACAGTGAGGACTGAATACAAACACACAAACACAAAGATTACAGTATGCTCATGTGTTCCAATGATTTCTCCAGGCTGTAATATCCTGACTCCTGAAATAACACAGACAAGCTTCCAGTTATTACATGACGGAGCACATAGTAGTATTAGAGCTGAAAGAAAGTGAGAAGAGTTTCTTAAAAAATGAAAGACAGCAGAGAGAAGGAAACTAGAGGGTGACTTACTCATCAGTAGCACTCAAAACAGGAAAAGAAAAGGTAGAGAAAAGTTTTCTTTATCTTTAAGGGTGAGTGTAACTCTAGATATTTTCCCTGTGGAAGTCTGACTCAGTCGAGCTCCCGCTCACTCATTTACTCAGTCACTGTCTTTCGCTGCCTCGCCGTTTTCCTCTATAGTCTGTTTTCTTTTCTTTATTCGCCCACCATGACTTATCTCATTTTTCTTTTTCTCACTAATATAACTCCCATTCCCAGATCTCATGTCCATCAACTGTAAACTGTCTCACTTTTCCTCCCTCTCTCCTTTCCATCTCTCTGTCTTTCCCATCAATCCGTCACTGAGCTCTCTGTCATATTCATATGCTTCTTCTGTTTTTCCAACTGTCATTGTGGCCGAGATCCCCCCCCCACCACCACCACCACAGCAACCGCCCCCTGCGCTCCGACCCCCCTCCACGTATGTGTGTGGTCCGGTCCGACTATAGACCGTTACATTGTCCCAGACAGGTTGGACTGCGCCACTAGCCAGCAGACGAGGTGGGGGGAGGAGGGAGGTGGGAGGGAGGGAGAGGGGGGCAGAGGAGGTTGGAGAGCTGGCGAGCGGGGGTTCCTAGGGAATGTTTGTTTTTCTGTTTCCAATTTGGTCCTGCCCGAGGAACTCCACACTCCGCTCTGTCTCAAACACACCATTCATGACGGCCTGACGTACATGATTACACACAAATACCCACTCACTAACTCCCCACTCGCTCACAAGCGCACACACACATATACACACACAAAATCGCAGACATGCATGCATGTGCCCATACACATGTTAAGCAGTCTCCGTGCCTCCTAAAGACACACACACATACACACTGTACATGCACAGTGACAACCATAAACACACACCACTCAAATTCATTTCCAATCATTTTTACCATGAAACATAAGCCCTTTAATTTATCTTTGTTCTCATCTTTTATTGTTTTTTGATTTGTTATTGCTAATGCCGTTTCAAATGACATGGCGGTCAAACTAATTACGCTTGTTTCTTCCTCGTCTTTCAGGGATTTTTTTTTTTTTCCCCTCTGTCCTCAGGAAAATGATTGTCTTTGAAAGGAACTTTTTGATGTGTCTCGCTGCGTTTTTAGATGTTGTGTAGACAGAGTTAAGCTCCATGTTCCACCAATTAGAGCACAGAGAGCACATTGTTTCATATTCAACTCGACTCAACTCAACTGCTCCATCTGAAATGGATTATTTAAGTCAGTTTTGTTGTTTGGATTTCAAATACACAATGCTGATCTTTCATGTACTAATAAAACTTTATCTGAGATCAATACAAACAAACAGACCAGCAGAAGGACACGTATGTTTTGGTACTAGCCTTCTCAGATGTCATGTAGTTCAGCTTCAGATCCACATTGCATAGTTACATTTTGGACCGGCAGGAAACCACATGATTTTTTAATCAAACACGCCACACAAAAATTATAGGTTTATTCAGTTTGATGGATTTTTGATTGTTTGTATTTGAAATCTGCAAATCGTGATGTTTGAAAGTTCTAACAAACATTTTAACACAGGCAGAAAGAAAATCAGATAACACGGGCAGAAAAAATATGCCCAGTGAGCAGATCTTTTACTATTTTTTTTAGAAGTTATACAATTTAGGGTTTAACTACAACAGCAAAGCTACATCTGAAGTTCATAATAGTTCATTGCCACATCTGAAAGTTATTGTTGGATTGGGTGTGCCTACTTGTGTTCCAAAGAAGACGGCATAATAAAAATAAAAGTAGATTTAAATACATATATTTATTTCAAAAAGTGACTGAAAGTTCCTAATTGGTTGTAATTATTTTTGCATGTTTAATATGTTAAGAATAGCATGACTACACTGGGATATGTATATCAATTTTCCAACCGGGCATCTTCGGTTGTCAAGTTGATGATTGCCGAAACTCTAGCGCAAGTGTGTGCATCGGCGTTTAGCGTGTATCGTTATTTATTTTCCCACCTGCGCATTTTGCAAAAAACAGATAAGATAAACATACTCCTTTTCCTTTTACAGAATCTATTGAAGCTCAGAATGCAGCGACGGTACTCTACCCAAACAGGGTCAGGGTGAACTTGCTTTGGTGGAACATTTCCAGGTCGGGAGAGCAGGCCTCGTTTTAGAAATGACAAATAAATCTCCACGAAAGATCAAAAAAAGCTGTCGCGCTTTGTTGCATGAAATCTTCAGCAAAATTGGTCATTTTTAGTGTGTAAATTGGTAGCTTACTCTCTGACATCTGTTGTCTTAGATGTGAAAATGAAATGTTACTAAAACATTGTAGCCCATAGGCTACTCGTATTCAGTTAAACAATATAAATCACCTTGAAATCTTTGTTGAGCAATAACCTGAACAGCTGTTTGACACGATTTGAAAGTCCGACAGCGTCGGAAGGGCGCCTCCGCCTGCAGCCTCCAAATAAACAAACAGGTGGGGATAACGTGCATAATATTGGCCAAATCTGTCAGTTTTTACTTGTCCACAAACACTTGGAATTGTGCTTCACAGATTATTTATCAACCATGCTGAATTATTTAAGAGGCAGGCCATTAAATCAACAAAATAAAATGACAAATATTGTCCCGCATACCAGATTACTTGGGTTATCGCCAACTATATTATTCTATAAATAGCCAAACCCTTTTGTATAAATGCTGTCTTGATGCCACCAAAAGTAGCAGTGTGTAAGATTTAGTAACATCTAGCGGCGAGATCGCAGACTCCAACCACCTCGTCTACAATGGCCGTACAACTGTTTGGGTTGTCCCTTCTGGGTTACAGTAGAAACATGGCAGTGCAACATGCCACGCTGATTAGAAATCATGGTTTGAATAAAATAGAGTCAAAACGGTTTAGTTATTTATCAGAGAAATCAACTGCAACAATTTTCATAATTCCTAATCTTTGCCCTTTTTTCAGGCATTACGTCCAACAATTTCTTTCTTTCTTTCTTCCGTTACATCTTTGCTAATGTGAACATTGACTGCTTTTCTTTGATTGAAAATAATCAAAAAATCTGAACACATTAACTTGACCTCTGGGAAATTATGAGTGGCATTTTTCAGGATTTTCTGACACTGTATGAACCAAATAATAAACTAGTCAATTAGGAAAATCATTAACAGGTTTACTGACAATGAAAATCTTTGTAATATGTAGCCCTAAATTCAAGCTAATAACAGTCATCTCATCAAATATGTTTTTACAGGCACAAAAAGGCATAATCACAACTTTTGCAATACATTTTGTTTTTTTTAGATTTCGGTCTCAAAGCTACACTGTCAACATCACTTTGGTTTGCTGGTGTGGCTTCTTAAGTCGCTCCACCTCTAAAACGTAGAGATGTGTCTTATTTGAGACAAACAATAGAACAAAACAGAAACTCCTTTATGACGTATCTCGTATTATACGAGAACACACTCTGCCCAACAGTTCATCTATTCCCCTGCCAAGTAATCTTGATTAACCAGATCTTTCAGATCTTGGGGGTAAAAACTGAGGGAGTGGTCTGTCTATTCATTACTGTCAGCAACGCCCAGAGCTCTGACACAGATGCACGTGCAAGTTACTGACACGCGACCACTTCCCTGTAATAAATCAGTTCCTCATAGTGCCTCAAAAAAAACCATTTAAAGGTTTTTTTGTTTTTTTTAATTCGAAGGAATGTGGTGTAAATGTAAGCCTAGTATTAAAAATAGAGGATCTGAGGGACGAGGTATAGTTCATGACACTTCATCAAAAGGAAGCCAGTGGTTTTAAAATTATGACATTTTCTTAATTTTGTTGACGACTATTTTTAGGGCATTTTGCCTTTATTTAAAAGTCAACAGTATAACTGATGCTATGGGGACAGAGCGAGGGGGATTTAAATGCAAAAAAGTTTTAAGGATTTTACTTTTGTTATATAACTGGATATTTTTGAAAACATTCTTCATGACAAATAACAGCAACTAATATTTAATATGGATTCTTACCTATTTACTATTTGCTTCCTGCAGCTCTAATACTATACCGCAATTTGTTCAAAGTGAGAAATGAGTTGTTCTACAATATATTCTCCAAAAAAAAACGACATAAACACTTGAAGATTTAAAGTTTGTGAACTACAAAAGGAAGGTTTGGTGACTGCTGGCCAAAAATAGCTGCAAAATCTCAGAAAACAAGAAAGTAGAATACGTAAATGATGACTGTTAAACTGCTGCTGTTGCTGGTGGAGGAGACAAAGTCACCAACAACAGTCAACAGAGTAGCCACATTTACCTCGTGGATGGTGTTAATGTCCTGCCTTGATGTACGATAGTAGCAGGAAACCAGGAGCTGCATAAATCAACACTGGACTGTTGATTCTGACCTTGCTCTCCGCAGCTAAGACTCTCATACATCAAAAATAATGGCGAACAAACTCTGCTTCAGTGGTAGTTGTAGGCGTAATGGAAGGAACTAGTAGCTGCATAAATCAACATGTTGATTGTTGACTCTTCCCGAGCTGTCTTTTCCCCCAAAATACGGAAAACAAACCACAGCTCTGCCAGATATACACACACACACACACACACACACACACACACACACACACACACTCACATTACACACATACATCTCACCAGCCTGCCCAAGTCTACCAGACATATCTGATGATTTTAAACACACACACGTACGCACGCACACATCCCCGAGTGTGTATGTGTTTGGTTTGTCTCTGTCTGGGTAAGCTCAAACATTACGTCAGTCACACGCACGCACGCACACACACACACGCACGCACGCACATGCACATCCACAGACTGAAACAGGATGATACACTCCACCATGCACGCACTGCCACACACTCACAACTCAACACAACTTTCTGTCACACACACACGCACAATTTCCACTCCGAGAGAATCGGACGTTTCCTGCAAGCGGCCGGCCCGACGGGAAAAAATGTCTGGACAAACTTAAGACGCGCGCGCGCACACACACACGCGCACGCACACACACACACACACACACACACACACACACGGAACATTTTCAACCCACAATGTTGACATTATATTCCTTTCCAGAGCCCTTCTTTCTGCACGTTGGCCAAGTGAAGCAGCGTTTCCCCGTCGAACACTATCGGGAAGCAGGACTGGGCGGGTTCGGGCCCCTCAGTGATGTCAATGCAGGGATGGGCTCCATTCAGAAACTGGGCTTTAATCAAAACCCGAAGCCAAATATAACCATACTATCACTGTGACTTACTGTAATTGTTTTAATGAATATTTTTTTATAGGAATAAAGATATTCTTTAATGTGTCTCCATCAAAGGTACTTGTAGTGCCTAAGAGGTATTAACTTTCCTTTGATATGATTATTATAAAAAGCTACAAAACTCATTGAGTGACTGAATGCCAAAGCAGCTTTCATTTTCTTAGATTGTAACAAGGTTATGCTTCCAATGATGCAATGTTCATTTGCAAAGAGGTACAGAAACTGGCCAAACGCCCGACAGTCATATCATTTCTTACACAGGTTTACAACTCAGATTCCACAAACCATCTTTCTGCAATACATTTATTTAACGCTAATTAAAACGATGCCCCTATTTTTTGGCAGTTCTTCACAACCTGTAAATCAATTCAAACCAAAGCACAGTCAAGTCAGAATCACTTAACACAACAGGTGTACGAGGAGTGTATGCGCATTAAGGGGAGAGTCACCTGATTGTCTGTACAGGTCAGTGCAGCAGAGGTGAGAGGTCCAGGTGATGTGCGAAGACTTCAATTGAATCTATTCGAAAGGATTTTCTCCAGATTTTGAGGCAAAGCAACCCTTTAACAGCTGTAAAGTACAGTATGTTGCGACGGTGCTGTTATTCAGCACAATTACAAGATGATCTCGAGTGAGTTTAAATAACAATGTGGTTCCCTGCAAACATTTATGTTCCACTTTTTCAACCACTGCTCCTTACTAATTTGCTGAGATCTCTCACTTCTAACTCTACAGGCTGGTTGGCTTTTCTCTCTTTTCTTCCTATTCTGTTCTAAATTTGCATCTACAAGGCCGTTTTCACACCTGAAAGTATGGATGAAGGTTCATCTTTCTGTGATTTTATTTGATCCAGTTAGTTTTGGATTCACATTGCAATTTCGTGAGCACACTGAAGAACTTGGCATGATATACCTACGTCCTGTCGTCATCACCTACATGAGCTGCACCTCTCTACACTTGACATTGACTGGTTTGTTGACAGGCGTGTCTGGCATCAGCGTTGTTGTCAATCGGCCGGGAGCCTTTTCTATTATCTCCTACTCTCGTCATGTGCTACCGCGGTTCATTCTTTCCTCTCATCTGGTTCTTTTCTGAACCATCCAAAAACATCCACGTTTTCATACGGCAAATGAAGTCAAACATTGTTCAGTTTGATTTGGCTCCTGACCACCTCTTCTCGGTCAGAACACATTTTGGTCCTCAGGTCCAAACAGAAAAGTCAGAAGGTCCACACCAACCAAGGTAAGCCCCCTAAAACTGAACACTGCCAGAGCTGCCTCCTTCTGACATATTATTAAGGTGAAACGTTTTACACCATTCAGACTTCTGAGAGACTTTGTTTCATAACCTCATATGTACAGTTTAAGTGAAGTTATCAGTCCATAGAGCAATATTACTGGAGTACAACCTGAAAATAAAGCCAAGAAGCACATGTTTTATCTTCACGGCATGACTAAATTCTTAAATTTTAATTTAAATTTAAGCACCTGGCAAGATAAATCTAGAGTATTTACCAGCTTCAAACCTTGACAAACTAATCCTGAAGACATTTCTAATTATTTAAAAACAAAAACATGAGGAATTATTTTGTTATACCGTACAACACACACATTACCTGAGGTTTTACTCAAGTCTGGTAAAAGCAAATGATTTGAATAGTACCTCAAGTATCAGACAGCACACCTTTCTAACGTTTTACATAGGTGTGGAAAATGAGAATGTCCAAGCAACTGGAAGAACAAAAGACAGCAGAGGGAGTGGCCATCTGAAAAGATTATAAAAGTTACAGTTAATCTGCCATCAATCATCATCCGTCCTGGTTTTGAGAACCTCCTCCCAAACAAGGCAGTTTGAACACTAAACTGAGATTTTTGCATGGAATTTAATCTGATAATTTTTCAGACTCCACGGCCTGTCTAAACAGCAAGGAAGAGAAAAAGAGGGAAAGAGGATTTGCGAGAGCTGACAGATTCTCACGCCGAGATAAAAACAGGCGATAAAGAAAAGGGAGAGGACAACTTGTGTGTGAAGCACTAAAAAGCCCAAAAGCCATGTTTCAGAACAAACGCCATGCCCCCCACTGTGCTATTCCACCCACCGCAACACACACGCGCACACACACACACACACACACACACACAGGCCTGAAGTAAATTTAACTGTCAGCCGTAAAGTTTTCAACCATAGCAAGTGATCTTTTGCCCCCTTTCTCGCCCCACTTTTCCTCCTCCTCCTGTCTATGCAAATGAGTTCCTCATCTGTCCTCTTGTCCATCCTTCCTTCCATTTCCTTTCTTACTCTATTCCCATTCTATTGTTCCTTCACATTGGAAGCATTCTTCCCTTCTTTACCTAATCACAGCCTCTTTTATCTCGTTTTGGTGTGCTTCTTACTCTACTCCGTCCATCCATCAGTGTATCTATCCATACATCTTTATCTCCCACTCAGTCCCAACACTGATCAGACTCCCCTCTTTATCCCTCTTTATCCCTCTTTCCTTATCTTCTCCTTCCTACCTTCCAAAAAATAAAGAACTACCCTTTTCCCATTCTCTCTCTCTGTCCGTTTTTTTCCTTGACCCCCACCCCCACCACATACACACACACTTCTGACTGTGGGCCTCTGACACCCACCTTTTCAGTCTCCCTTCACAAAAGTCTCAAAGACCCCCAGATGTGTGCCCCCTTCATTTCCATTTCAAAAAAGAAAACCACCTCCCTCCCTCCCTCCATCATCCATCTATCCAAGCATCCACTTCTTCACACACACAGCAGACACTTCAAAAACACAGTTACACACTTATCCAAGGGGACTTTTTCCATTTTCATGAGAAAAAAAACATACTGGCCATGACAAATATCACTTATCAGATGGTTTAAAGGGGAGAACTGTACTGTTAGTTTCAATGATACAGGACTTCCTCTTTTGCAGATATTAAAAAAAATGCTGACCATATTTATCCATAAGAAACATGCTGATGGTAACAAATTTCATTATTCTCTATGGTCTTCAAATGCTGGTTCAGAACCAAAGGCAAGTCCTGAGAAAATGATCCCTTTAGGCAGTGTTTGTAACACAAACATCTGCAGCAATAGAGTATAAGGTCTATACAATTAATTAAAATGTTAGTTAAAATAGTGCATTGTGACTCTCTTCACCTTCAGAGAAACTTTTTTACTTTGATTTTCCTGCAAATAAATACAGAAACATATTCTTTTCACCTTTTCAATTTAAGAGGTCCACTGTGAGAAGAGAGAATATTATGCACAGGTATAGTTGATACGATTGAGGCTGCAACAAATGATTATATTCATTATCAGTTATCTGATGATTATTCACGATATCGATCAGTTAGTCTGTAAAATGTGCGAGAATATTGACACCTCTCATTTTCCCAAAGTTCAAATGTCTTCACATCATAAACACTTTGCCACTTTTCTTCTCTGATTGAGAATATCAAATATTCAAAGTTCTCCTGAAAAGGCTGAAATTCATTGACCATTTTTTTTTTAGAGAGTGAAGATCCAACCATTTCTAAAGCGCATGTCATGCAAGAGAGCCAATAAAAACAAATGGAATGGTCAACGTTGTCATACGGACATGTAAATATGCAATATATTTATGTGAAACATTTGCAGTAATGTTTTGTGACTGAAATCAGACAATCATACTTTAGATTAGTTATCCAGAAAACCCCTGAAAATAGCACTATGAAAATATACATTATTGACTATTGTATGGAAACAACTTAACCATGCACATGCACTACACTCCCCCTTCTCATGTCTTGTTCTGTCTGAGTACAAAAGCAAAGCCTATTCAGTTTATAACCATAAACAGCAACGAAAAACAGAAAATATTCACATTTGTGAAGCTTAACTGAAAAATGACTGATACATTTTTTTGTTGATTGATACATTATAAATCTTTGTCGCTCTTAATAAGATAATTTCATGATTCAATACCAAAGTATGGGTGATGATAAAACATAACAATGGTTTAAGATTCTATCACCCAGCTATAGTTATAAGTGCCACCAAAATTCACATGAAAGAAAATGTAAAAACAGCTGAGTGGCTTCTTGCCCAAAGTCAAGCGTGTCATTTTAAATCAAACAATTTCCTACATTATTTATGATACACGCATGACAATTGAGTCCTTGCAAGATGCTGCACCTTTAAAAATGCGGATTAAGCACTCCGGAGGAGAAGATCAGTTGCTACTCTTTCAACATGTATGTGGTTTGAAGTGAAGCCCTGAGGGCATCAGCTCAAACTGTCTGCAGGGCTCTACCCTCTAAAGCCTGAAGCTGCTACTGCCGGATTATTTTACAGTGTCAGAAAAAGCTAGTCCAGCCCCATCCTACAGAGAACAGGTGAGACAGTAAACTATGCTAACCTGCATCTCACTGGTTCTCTCTGATTTGGGTGGAAATGTCAAGCTAGACCAGAGGCAAGTTGAAAGGGTGTCATATCTTCATGAGATTTCTTCCTTTCTTCCTCTGTTATAGAGCAGCCAGCCAGGACTACATGAATAAAATAACAACAGACCAGACCGGTCATTCCGTAATCTGTATTTTCTCATCTGTATTTTATACAGAAGAGTCCCCACAGCCAGAAGCAAAGGCAAAGGCAAAAAAAAAAAAAAAAAAGTCAGTAAAGGCTAGTGTGGCTACTTGCTTTAATAAAAGAAACAATGTGCATGTTAGTCGCTTAAATCATAGTTTTAATTTGACGGGACGCCATAAAAAGTCTGCCCCTTATAATACACACACATACACACAGAGGAAAGCTCACACTGACAGACACACGATGCATGCACACAGAGTGAGGACAAAGACTACTTTGAAAAGTTACTCAGCCACCAGATGTTTTAGCCTGAACCCAGACTACAATACTAATGGGGCTGTGCATACATGTGCGTGCATACGTGTGTGTGTGTGTGTGTGTACGTGTGTGCGCGTGTGTGTGTGTGTGTGTAAGAGAGAGAGAGAGAGCGAGAGCGAGAGACAGCCTCGATGGCTTTAAAAGCAGTGGAAATGAACCCCCTCTTCCACAGCAGGTATATAGTAAAAACAAGCCTACATGTACACTTTCAGCAATGAAACAAATTGCTTCGTATTTCACGCTGTATCACGCACAGATGCACACACACACAAAACACTGATCCACATATAAAAACGGCAATGTTTATCGTTGACAGACTTAATATTGTGAGCACACGTACATGCGCTGAGGGCTTAAGAGCGTTTCACACGTACAAGCACAGCCATCCATGGAGTAAAGAGGTATTAACCTGCAATAATGCTGCAGACTGCAAGACATGCACCGGGTAAAAAACGTACAATTGCTACAGTAAAGTTTGCCACATCAGACCTCGGAAGAAATATTGTTGTGACTGAGAAAAATGACAATAGCAAACAAACGTCAGTGTGTATTTACCCTTGAAATGAAAGTTAAATGCAATCGTTGAGTGAGCAGAATGAAGTATTTGGACAGTGATTACATTATGACCAAGCGCACATGACACTAACCGTCTTTCATGTTTTGAAATACAGTGAAAATAAGAGAGACAGAAATTTAGAGATTTAAAAAAAAAAAGGGGGGGGGGGGTGTGAGAAACTTCAAGAGAAAAGAAAAAGTGAGGCACAGACAGAGAGAAAGCAACAAATTTGTCAGCTAAGAAATCTTAAGTGTGTGTATGTGTGTGCAGGGTTTTGCTTTGACTGTTAACAGAGAAGACAGTTAACCTTCAGTACAGAAATAAGCAATCAGTGGGTCAGTTCAGTCATAACCAAGCAGCAAACAAGACAGATCTGACCTCAACAGGAGGTGATAAGCACAAATAGACTCTTTCACTAACTCATTGCCATCTATCAACAACACTGAACTGTCTGAAGATGAATGTTCACTAATGCTGCATGCTGAGAAAGAGAAGTTCACAGACATACAATAGGAACTGATACCATATTAATGAACTGTAAAGGCCTGAAATCACCTCTGAGCAGACAACAAGCACATCAGAAATACCTGCATAGTTATAGTTAGCCAGACAACTCTTAACTCCGATTTGTCCTGATGTAGCTAAACTGAAAGCTAATGTTAAATGAAATACAGTTATTTTAGCACTGATCTGTTATAACAAGACAGAATAAACATCTTAAATCTTGGAAAGTAAGACGTGCTTGATCCTACAATTTCCTACTATGAAGCAACAGGTGGATTCACAGTAATTTTCCTACGTGCATAAAATCAAATGACTTTCTTACATCTGGAATCAGTTCACGATGTCTTCACTTTGGAGCAAGACAACTTTTACCCAAGTAGCTGCCTTGATTGAATAAAAAGGGGAAAAAAAAGCAACACTTCTACTTGAGAAAAGTCTCGCTGAATTAAGCATACAGTACTTGAGGAAAATGGTTCAGCACTCTCTCCATCTGCGTGTTGCACAGCCTTTTCAGCTTCAACACAAAGAGGCTTACAGCATAAATCACATTGAAATTCTTGCCACTTATGCCACTGTCACATTTTCCGTAGTTAATTTTCACTGTCTTTGCCTGCTGGGTGCTGCGTGAAAACTGTAGAAAATTACAGATGGAGCCGTGCTCGTGGGAACAATTTAAAAAAAATCGTATAGAAATGTACTCGCAACACCATTTCGGCAGCCTGCAGTAAATGTCGCTTATCGTTTATCTCCTCATTATATATTGTCTGATAGAGCAAGTACACCAAAGAAATAAAAAAACTGTTTGATTACAAAGATGTCATTTTAACTTAAATATAAAATATTATAGTCAACGTATTTAGAAAGTCATCACCACAAATTCAAGGTTGAACCTTTATAAAGAGAATAAAATGATAGAAGATATTCTCAACTTCCTCCTTTCTACATTTAAAATATTACTCCTATTTACTTTAAAACTTATGACATTTATAAATATATATTTTGAACAATATATTTTATTAAGTTCTTTTTAATAGACAAATTTAAATAGTTGAAGCAACTGCCAACAACTGTATCCTACATAGAAATACACATGTCCAATGAAGTATTTATAGTTTATAGGTAAATTATATATATTTAGGTAATTATATCCTAAAAAGACATAATACTAAAAAATAATCTATTCAAACTGCATGTTTACTGTGATTAATTATTTGGTGTGTTTGTTTTCACTTTAGGTAGCAAAAGAGATGATATATGTACCTGTGAGGTCCTGATGTGACAGCTGAAAGCATTATTGGTCCAATTTATTAAAAGCCATAACAAATAGCTGTTCATGATTTCATTAACATTTATTATGCATAGATTAAAAAATAATAATTCACCTCAGTAATAAAGCAGATCCTCTTCTAATGATGTTTGCTACTTTAATAATTTTGGGTCAATATAGAAAATTGAGAAGTTATTAAAATTGGATTTCACCGTTAATATTTTGACATTTGTAAAGTCATTTTCAAATGTGAAACCATTAGGAGGAAGCTTTTACTGAATATTATTATGACAAAACTGAGGATGCTCGTGGACAACAAACATATTTTTAGAGCAAGAATCACAGTGTAAATAGGCTGATGGGCTATATTTAGTCTCAATAAAAAACTCTGTACCCTCATTTTACAATTTAGAGTTATAACAAATTACCCTACATGGGCTTCAAAACTTTTCTTATTAAGGTCTACATGACGGCAACATTTAAAAAACACATGAAAGTCCGTTTTATTCACACAAATCTGATCAGACTCTCGGAACGTACTCTGTGTACTTTGTTTCCACATCGTCACTGACAACTGTTTAAGCTACATTTCTTTCATAATGACATACAGAACCTCAACATCTGATCTCTTCTGCAAAATCCTTTAAACCTGGGAGAACACCTGTACTGCAGCTTAAATAGAGGTACTTTAGCGCTGATTCAAAGCCACACAATGTTTGTGGAAAATGTGTAGCATGAAGTCAAATTATCCAACACCTGGAACGTACTAAAAGAAAAAAAAAAAAAAAAACTACGGTTGAGCGGTAAATGTGACCAAATTTTTCCATAGAACAACACTGGAAACTGCAAGTCATCAGCTCATGATTGAGCCAATGAGAATTGATGCATTTTCAATTATAACTTCATTTATTTGAAACATAACTGAAAACAAGGTTCTATAAATCCTCCATAGTTTTTTTTTTTTTTTTTTTTTTTTTACATACACAGTCAGAACTCATATGCACAGTGATTGATAGCTGAATGGCTGGGTGTACGGGAAGCATCAGTGTGATTCAAACACTGCTGAGTCAAAACAGTCAGAACTCACAACACAGAGCACATCACATGACAACCTGGCAGGTTCTTTTAAATAACTGGCCGAACAACTAACAAGCCAATGATGTGTTTAGGACAGGCTGTGAATGGATTTTAATTGTTTTAACGCTGTCAATTACAGTTTAGAACCAAACTATACATTTTAGAGATTTAACTCATAGACAGGAACTTTGAAGTAGCAAGCAGGTGTTGTGGAGTTTGAACATTACAAACTTTTAGTGACAGGAGAGCTTCTTTAACCACACTGCTGCCTGTGTCACCACCGTCAACTGGTGCACATCTAAATCCTCCCAACCGCAAACTTTATCAGTCTCCACTGTATCGTGACAGAGGGATTTTTACTCCCTTAGATCAAAGGGAGAAAAATTGTCCCATATTTAGGATTTGTATGTCCCAAAAAAAACTTTTAAAAAACGAGGGAAAAAAGAATAATTTATCCCTAAACCAAGACCATGTGCTCGTTATCTGAAGCAGGCCATCTAAAAGACAGACTTAAAAGTCTGAAATAGACCAAAGACATTAGAGACAAACTCAAGCCTAAACAAGACTGCTCTAACCACAGACAGAGTGGGGATGACATTTTGGGCATTTAGCAGACACTCTTTTCCAGACTGACTTCCAGTAAATGCAACAAGAGAATAAACTCAAATCCCTGCATCACTAACGTTACAAGCAGCTAATATAAAAAAAATAAAAGACCCAAAACAATATGCCCAGACAGTAAAATAAGTTAAAAACAATTGTGTCCTTGGGATATGAGCAAAACAGGAGGCTGGGTAATAAAAAATAAAAAAAAGTGTTAGCTACAGAATTGTGAGCCAAGAGAGCCAGAAGCCTTACAAAAAGGTTTTTTTCTTTAAATAAACTATCCGTGACAAATGGATGTTTTCCTTTATCTGAACTGCAGGCCGGGTTGAGATGAATAACGGCTGATTGCTCTAATAGATGCTATCTTTTCCTTCTTATTTGAAACAGAGAGAGTTAGGGCGGTTCACATTCATAAATAAATGGGATTAGAAATTAGGAATAAATAGAAATTGTGCATTCACATAAAGAAAAGTCCTTAAAAAGACTTTATTACCACAGGAGCTTTATTGTGCTGTGCTGCGATGTTGGGTAAATGTCAGCTGTGAACACTTAGGATAAACTATTTGAGCAAGGCTTCCCATACACCTTATTATCTGACACATCAAAATATACAAAAGTAAAATGCAGAGGCAAAATTCAATGTTTTTTTAAACACTTGCTGGTGGTGCCACTTTAGTCGCTCCCGTAGTAACTAACAAACCATTTCTAAATTATCTTAAAAAGGACACGTAAGTTCGTCGGAGAAGAAGAGAGACAGCGGCAAGAGGTCACGGTGGAATAATCACACATTCCCTTTACTGGTGATGGACCTTAGCAGGTAATGCAAGGCAAATAATATATCTCCTCACAAAACTTCTAATGCACCATGGAGAGCAGTACAAATATGGTCTGGAGAAAGTTTTACAAACCTAGATCAATCATGTGAACTTTTTTTTTCTGTTTTGGTTCTTACAGGGCAGATGAGATTACTGATTTTACCGAGTAAAAAAATTGCAGTCTCATCAGGTTTGTACAACTTCTGTGGGTCGTGACGCATTACGGCAGTAGAATCAATTACATGTCTACCAGCGAAATCACCTCTATTTTCCCCCCAAAAGCCGCTTGCACTCGGTTAAAGTCTCCTTTTACACTCCAACTCAAACTGGCCTTCCCCACCCACCCACCCCCCTTGTAATGGAAGGCTGCTTTGAAAACGACCAAAGACAAATGCATGGCAGCCCACAAAATCACTACAGTTGTTCCTCATGTCTTACAGAACATCAAACCATCAATAAAACACAGGAGATACATTCCAGCTAGTTGAACAGGACATTTCTGACTTCCCTCGCTCCATGTGTTCCCTCTCACAGTTTCTCTCTCTCTAAAAACTTTCTCTCTTCTGAGTTCCACCACAGAGACTTCACATATTGCAGCCATATGAGCAAGGCATGGCTGTCTCCCCGGCACATAGACAGACACACACACACACACACACACACACACACACACACAAGCACACACATACACACACACGCGCGCGCGCACACACACACACACACACACACACACACACACACACACACACACACACAGAGAGAGAGAGGAAAAAGTACTGTGCTGTCCCCCACTCTGTCTCACACTATACGGGAAGGAGTTTTACAAGCGAGAGGTTCTCTTTAGGAAGTTGTCAACTGTTTTGACGTTTAATAGCAGCTACGAACAAGGCCATAAGATACAAGAATATCCAGTGTCTGGGAAGCGGAAAAATATTTTTTGTTATGGTGCTGGATTGATACATTGCCGGATCAAGTGTTTTTACTAATTTTATAGAACATTGTTAAAAGTTGTAAAAAGTTTGACGGGGGCTTATTATTTGCATGACATCTTCGGGTCTAAGAACACGTTATTTGGACATGAACCGTTTGCATTTAAAGCTGGAGTTTGTCGCACCAAAGGAAAAAAACATTACACAGACAAGATGGACAAAATAGGACAGAAAATATTCACAGCATATTTTTTTAGTTTTTATGGGAATTAGAGGTAATGTCCACTAAAGGCACTTGATCCGGATTTAGTTACAAAGTGCGTTGAAGCACCACGGTGAGGATAAAACTACTGAATTGGGATAATCCATGTAGATTACAAAAACTAATAAGAAACCAAAAGACATACTTAATCATACTGATAGGAGCTATTAAGAAATGTGCCACCATTAACACATGCAGAAGCATCAGAAAGCAGATGTGAAAACAGCGTGACACATGCAGCTGACTACGTCACATATTTACTGGATACTCCACTTCAACTGAGACAGAAATATTCTAAGTTTAAAGAATTTGATTCAACTTTGACAATATGCCTGTAAACCTTTTTTTTTTTTTTTTTTTTTTTTCTCTTCTCAAAAAAGTAGTAAAAATGTGTCATTACAGAAGATATCCAACTTACAATGCCGTTGATCCTTCATTGGAAAAATAAACAAAGTTGTGTGTTTAAAAAGTTGACATTTACGGTTCCAAATTTAGGTGTGTTAGTGTGCTGCGTGCAAGACTGCAAAGCAAACTGAACCGTTAAAGTTGAATACATCGTCTGTATTTCTCCTGAAGGGATTCCCAGTTTTATGAGTCGAAGAGAAGCGTCTCCACCAACTTTTCCCTCGTCCTGTGGCCGAGACGAGTACAAAACTTGCTTAAAGAAAATACTGGCAGCCAGATCTTCAAGTGTGTATGATATAAATTTTTAATTTAAGATACAAATGTAAAAGTTTTTCTTCAAGCCTTTGTGATAATTTCTGCTAGACAATGAAACACCATGAAGCTAAAGACAGGGCACTTTAGATTTAAAAGGACTGTACAGAAATGTTTAAACTATGCAAGGTTTTTCAATGAATAAATAATCAAATTAATTACTTAAGAAAATACAAAGTGTAAGCTCAAACAACAAGTGTGAGGGGTCACAGTGAAGTCTCGCGGGCCTACTCTTGCCATTTTTCAAAAACTACTGAGGTTATCTGCTGAATAAAAGTCGGTCCACACATAAGCAGTTCTTTGGGGGGACTCTGGTGAGGGACTATGTAAAAAGCTTCCTTGCAGTGTGTGCCTCATTGTACTGGCTTCACATACTCTGCTCTCCCCACAGAGTTGTCATGCCTACCCAGCTCCCTTATCTCAAAGGAACATCACAGTTTCTTACGACAGGAGGAGGAGGAGGAGGAGGGGGGGGGGAACTTTTTCAAAGTTGAGTGGAAATGCAGCTCGGGCTTCCCGGCATCACTCATGTAACGTCCAACAACAACCACAAATAAACGAATGCGCCATACTTCAGCTGATTGTTTTCTTTAAAGTTGATAAGAGAGGATGTTTTTTTGGGGAGGAGAGGAGGGGAGGGGAGGGGGCTTTTACGACAACTCGCATCCACCATGCGCTCTCGACCGTCCTAACAATGAAAGAGGTGCAAAAAAAAAAAAAAACCAAAAAAAAAACAGCGCCACATCGGCTGTAAAGCACTTGATAAACACAATCTCTTTGACCTGGACTCGCAATACTTTTCCGCTCACAGCCCAATAAATTCCAAGTATCCAAGTGTGTTCATCTTTCAGCGTTAAACCTCTTTCCCCCTCTCTCTCTCTCTCTCTCTCTCTCTCTCTCTCTACGACGTGCGTCATTCGGAGGACCCAGAAATCTGAACTTGAGTATCAGGTTTGCATAGTAATGAAAAAGTTATCAATGAAAAATAACAGAAAAGTAACACATAACAGATACACGAGAGCTACTTTGTTGTGGCAAAAATCACTCCAAAGTTACCGGCTCCTCGCAAATCAATCAGGATGCCACTTTAAAAAAAAAAAAAAAAAAAAAAAAAAAAAAAATAATGCCACAAAAACAAGACAAGAAACAAAACTTAGAGAAAACACAAACCTACTTGAGGCGACTCCACGTCCCCTTGCTGCCGGCTTCAAACTCTTGTGTCAAATCAAAGCCGTCCCCAGTAGCCCCCCAATTTGTATTTGTGTGGCGTTTGAGTGTCCTAACCTAAATGTAAATTGCCATGTGAATTCAAAGCGGTGCTGCTCTTTTCCTCTCTCTCATTCAGCAGATCCCTCTTTCCTCACCGACGCTGCTCAGGCCGTTAGTTACATAAGACGCAAACCGACTGCTGCCCGTCGTAAAAACTACTCACGGCTAACACAGCAACATTTTTGCTCCCCTAATCGCTTCCTTTTAAGACGAACACATTTCATCTTCCCACTTGTCCGAGAGCATGCATTTCCCCCGTCTACAACTCCTACCGTGCATCGGCGATGCATTTTTTTTTTTTTTTTTTTTTTTTTTTTTTTTTTTTTTTTTTGTACCATGCCTCTGCACCAAGTAGTAGAGAGGGTTGTGAGCGTGGTGTGTGTGCATTTGTGTTGTTTCTTTTGGTGCTGCTTACCTGTTGATCAAAATAAGCATTAGCCTCTTTTCTCTCTGTGTGTGTCTCTTTCAGCAGCCTGTTAAGATGGTGGCGGGCTGGCTGCTTGGCTGGCTGCTTCGTCTCTTTGTGGGGTTTTTGTTTGTTGATGATGTCGGACGGGGTGACTGTGTCTTGGCTGTCTCTTTTTTTTCTTTGGTCTGAGAGGGAAAGAGAGATAGTTAAGGCTTCACGGCAGCACACAAACTAGGCGAATACCGACTGATTAGTGTGAGTTTTGCTCTGGTATTTCAATATTCCGTTGGTCTAGTATGTTAGAGCCCGGATTTGCTGGCCACAGCAAAGCAGAGCTGCTCGTTATCTGTTATATATATATATTTCTTCTTTTTTTTTTTGTTCAGACTAGTGTTATCGCTTTGCTGTGACAGGACCTCTCTGCCTGTCTCTCTGTAGGCTGTGGGCATTACGTCAGAGGAGGAAGACACAGCAGCTCTATTAATATCAAGAAGCCACCCGAAGACTGACTCTTAAAGTGACACACACTGCAATCTCACTTATCTACACAGTTGATACTAAACCAAATCAACTACTCAAGCAAAATCAAAAATACTGTCTCTTAAAGTGACAATACACTACAATCTCAATACATTTAAATAGTAAACCAAAACACTCATCTGAAATCAAGAGAACCGTCTTAAAGTGACACGTTGCCATCTCATGTATTTACACAGTTATAACTAAAACCAAAGCAACTGCTCCAGCAAAATAATAAACATTAACTCTTAAAGTGACACACACCGCAATCTCAATAGTAGGCTATTTTTAAATAGAAGAAGCAACCACTAAGCCGAAATCAAGAAAATGTTGTCTTTGACTGCCACACTGTGAACTCACTTATTAATAATCTAAATGACCTATATAAAATTAAAATATCCAGAATCTTTTCTTCAAAATGTTAAATAAAGCAATTCAACTACTCAGCCCAAATCAACAGAGCTGACCCTTAAAGGTACAGTATATGTAAGATTTTTTTGGTTAAAGCATTCAAAAATTAATATTATTGACAGAAAGTAACAGTTTTCATGTTATGTCAAAGATATCTACATATTGTTTGGGAAAGAAATATATTGAAATTGGCATGCTTACCAGCCAGCCCCAACCTGTCCCATCTTGTAATACTACCCCCTGCCTCAACAGGCGATAGAGTCACTGTCTTGTCCAGTCTAACCACAGTTTAAAATGCATTTCCCACACTTTGAAACATCCGAGAAGACTTTTGAATGTCGAATGAAAGGTAGCAGTTCATCAAGGAATCACTCTACAGCACCTCTAGTGGTCAAAACTCCACAAAGGAGCTTTAAGTCATCAACAAAAAAATATTTTGATTCAGGTTTTTAACACTGACAGTGTTATATATTCTGTACTTAGGAGACAGTAAAGTTAAAGTGAATTTAGGGAAAATTAAGCTACTTTTGAATATTTACCCTTCAAGGTTGTTGAGTAACAAGTAGTGATTATACTGTATAATACAGTTGAGTGTGAACTAATCTTTTTCTTGCAGTACACCAAGGAAAAATAGAGATAGATGTTGATGATTCATACAAACATTTTATTACTAAGTTGACAAACACACAAGGTTTTACCATTTACATTATATTCACATTAAGCTCTTGGACAGTCAATGGTAGAATTTAAGTAAGTAAGTAAACCAGTTGGTATTATTATATTATACAGTTTGTATTCTCCCACATTAACATGTATATAAAATGTAAATACAACTTTTGCAGTGTCAAAATATACAGAAAACTCAAGTTAAGCTCTCATTACAGGTCCAAACTCATCTTAAATCAAAACCTGGGGCAATAAAAATAAAAAAAATTAAATATATTTAATCAAAACTAAATTTGATTTAGTCTCCTCCTTCTGACTAAGATCAGAGCTGCATACATATTAATGACTCTTATCTAGTATTACTACCTATTTAACCAAAGGGCAAATGAAATATGGGGCAGCATGATCAAAATCTCAATCAGTAAATGAATATATAAGATGATCATTTGCCTTGTCATGGGAAGTTAGAGCAACTTCTGGGGACCCCTGCAGATACAGTTTATGGAACAGCTTTATTGATATTTGCCTTTATTGTTTACCATTAAATAATACCTGATTTGATTTCGTGTTATCTCCATTGCACACAAAACAAAGTCTCTGTACAGTGTTATGAGTGCATGCAGATGTTTAGTGTGGGTGGTCGTATGAAAGACAAGCAACATAAAGACAAGATGAATGTTGGTGAAACAGAAATGATGTTGCTGTGTGATTTAATGTTGCATTTTCAGTCATGTCTTTAGATTTATTATTGTGGTATTGTGGCAAGAAGGCAAAAATAATCAACAAATAGTAGACAAGAATGTTTTGGGGGGACATAAATAATGAATATGCCGTTGTTAGCTCTTGTGAAAACCAGGCTGTTGGCTACGTCGCTCCCCCTTCCTTTCACAGTCCTTCTCCCACCATTGCCCTACGGGGAGGAAGGGACTGTGAACTTTTTAGTTTCTTTTTCAAACACTGCCCTTCAAAAGCCAAAGGTAAGAAATTTTTGCTAACAAAAGCAATACTGCAGCCTCGAGGCATACACACCGCTGGATCCGCCACCTCCCGAGCATTGCAGGTTTTGCACAGACAACGGAGGAAAAAGTCACATTGAAGAAATAATACACCTGCCATCTGGCGCAAATCTTGTACATAAACCACCTATTCATTTATTTTGGAAACTTCCCATTTCCATGCCTTCCCACATTATTTTCTCTATTTCGTCAAAACTTTCTTTAAGTAAGGGATTGTGTTCCATTGTCCCGTCTTATTTACAACTAATACTGCCATGCTGAGACAAATTATGTATTCACAGCAGAAATGAAAATAACAATTCTTTATATATTTTACTGATAACAAGGTTAACTGAAAATAAAATCTGTTGACTCCACTGCATGAAAAGGAAATAGAGAAAGTCCTCTGCAGTCTGAGATCAATGCAGTTTTCATCCCTACTGCCAAGTTTTGGATCTAGCTGACCTTAATCAGAGAATACAAAGAGGACAATGAATAAGTGCGTATATACTTAACAACAAACCATATCCTAGAAATCAGCAATATGCATAATCCCTGTGAGAACAAGGCCTTTGAGTCAGCATATATCACAAAATTGCATTTCTTTATTAAACACTTTTTGTTTCCTCAGTTTATGCACAAACCTTACACATTTAGAATGAGTAATGGCTGGAAAATTGTTGTTACAAAAACCTCCAAAACAGAACTATCAAATAAAAGCATTATGTGGTGCCACTTGCAGTCGCACAAGGTAGCAGTTTTTAAGAGTCTGAAAAGCAAACACAACGCATAAGATCTCAAAAATGAATAAAATCCACTCTGAGTATGGACTGCTCAGCCAACTTTAAATTATTAAAATATCCATCAAATGGCATGCACAAATTTTGTGTCGTACTATGTTAAATTACGATCGTGTTTCACAGAAGAAGAGCCATAAAACCTCAATAAAACTATAGTGACAGACTTCAAGTTTGTTCCCGGCTGCTTAATGGTCCAGAGTGACCGTCCTTTGAAATTTAATACTTAATGCTCCTTTATATGTGTCTGCTGAAATTCCATAATTTAAACGGGAAGAGAGTGAAAGACATCGTGACATGGCTATAGCTAGCTAAAAGACAGAAACTGTACATAACAGTGTAAGTAAAAGTCACTTCCCAGGTGTTTAATGACCTGGAATGACCTTCTCTATATTAAATAATAAACATTTCTCAAGCATTTCATATATAATTTGATGCTTTTTGGTTTTAGTGTCAACTCTATGCATTGTCAACTGAAGAAGAATCATTTCATTTTCCAGTATGTCACGTACGTACATCTTTACATACAATAATTTGGCCTTTGCATTTAACCCACATGAGAGCAGGGAACACAAATACACACACACCCGAGGCAGACCCTTCCAGCTCTATCTTTCTAAAACCAGAGACTACCTTGGTGTTCAAAGTTTCTTACATTTGTTAACTTTGTTCTCTCTCTTCCCACATGAGCTCGTCTGGAGGCAGCTTGCTGATTCTTTCCAGTTGGTCAGTGTGGCTCACTGGCAGTCTGGACATGAATTTGCTTTAAGGAAAGAGGTTCTTTCGGACACTTTTCTCTTCCAACTGCCTAGTGATTTAAAGTGCTTTTCAAAATATCTTCCTCCATTATTATTTTAAACAAAAAGGGTTTTTGGCATTTTGATTTTATTAGACACACAGGTTTCCCGCTGCATGAAAGACTGGATGACAGAGTCGCAAGGTTGGTCTCAAGAAAATTATCAAAACCTTAGAGGACTGAGTCACCAGGACACCCCACCCTATTTTTCCACATTAAGACTCATTATTTGTAGTCAAACTTAAAACTTCTGGTTGCCAAAGTATTTTTATTTTTTTAAATATCATAACTTATTCATATCCTCACATTCCCATTGGCGTTTAATCCATTGTTTGTTCAAGACATCATTAATTCTTCCAATGATATTACTGTAATCTCTAACCTTGGCAACGGAAAACAGCAAGCTGAATAATGATGAAGGAAAACATTTAAGTAAAAGCTGAACAAAATACCCCATGAATGGCACCATCTACACTCCTTTCCCTTCTCTCTTTGTGGATTTAAATTATGAAAATTACTGAAATAATGAGTATAAATCAATTAACTGTTGTTTCAAGATTTAAAAAAAAAAAAAAAAAAGCATTATCATAAAGTCCGTCTTTGCAGTGAGAAAACAGAGGGATTGCAGAGTCTAGCTATCAGCCAAAACAACTGTCAGCCAGACTGCAACTTTTACCATGCTTTCCCAAAGCCAGATTTACTTTCACATTCAATTCTTGCCAAGTGCTTTATCTGCAAGCTGGGTTGGACCCATAAAGGCTAAAAAATAGACGACTATTCCCTGTGGTGGTCCAGCTAAGAGATTGTAGCCAGGATCATGACCACAATCATTATTATCAGTGAAAGGAATGAGCCAAAATCCATGGTTACAATTTCTATGTAATTGTTCCTTATCACACAGAAAAGAAAAGCCTTATGTGCTTTTCTTTTGGTGCTTTCTTCATTCCTGTATAAGAATGAAATAAGCCAGTCCCCTAGAAAAAAACATGTACAGGAAAATCTTAAATCTGTTATGTCAGCTGAATATGCCATTTTAGTCGGTAAGTCTGCAAGATATGGAGGATAACAGCGAGGGACTCTCCGATGTGTTTGACCTTCTATCAAAGATGCAAGGGAATCTCTATCTTGTTGTCAATTGAACTTCAGTAACGGAGGCTCTTTCTGGTGATATTACATCATCTGTGAACACAAAATCTGAGCTACAGTCAAATCAGCCTTTATTAAAGGTGAAGGGCCATAAGGTTTCTGCAGAAGTTTAAATGGTGCCCAGGTTCCACTGAGAAATGTAGATATTCTAGCAGGGAAAACTTTTAATTATGCCTTTAGGTGTGCACTCTAACCTTGTGGAGGTAGAGCTGAGTCCAGAAATTCATCGACCAAACTGCTGTGATACTTTCTATTGAAAAATGCCTTGTCATTCAGAAAGTTTGATATGTAGGCCTCATCCACACTAACATGTCTCATTTTAAAATGCATAACTTTTGCTGCATTTAGTTAGGAGTAAATCTCATCATTGTCAGTGAGTAACAGCATTTAACATATGTAGTCTCTTCTCCGGCGACCCGCCTACATAGATTCAGTCACTCGGTTTCAACTTTGGAAAATGTTGAACTTTCAAACAAATGTTTGGCCACACACCTGTCTAATCTGCGTCAACTTGAGTGACTGAAGACTTCTCTGTACAGAGCCAGCTAGATAGCATCTTCTGGTAGCATGCGAGTTATTTAGGGAACATCAGTAAATTGTAGCATCCAGCAATAACTTGCATGTGAGGCATTTAAGAGAAATCTGTAATTAGCTGCCGGAAAAAACCTGGTTCACACTCTCCCCCTCTAAATGCATGAAAACAAAATATTTGTAATGATAATGTGTTATAAAATCTTCATTTTTATGAAGTTGGTATCAAAAGAGTATTACTCAGGAACTGGTATCAAAGTCAATGTATTGGTATGGTCCTGCTAATGCCATGAACAGATATACCTATAAATATTTTTTTAAAATATGGCATTGATATTAGATTACCAAGTGTCTTTCTGGGTTTAGAAAAAAAAATTGTTTACTGGTTTAAATTAGAGCTGTCTGCTTTTGCTGGGTTTGCTAGAACATATGTGAGTTTACTGAGACACTTGGAGGTGTACGTTATGGTTGTCCTACATGTCTGGGATGGTCCACTTCAGACGCACCATGTTGCGCAGCAGGGCTGACCACAGGCAGTTTGTGCCTGTCTCCTTTGTTGCCTTCAACACCTAAACTGTGCTAAAAAATAAAGGAGAATCTCTGTTTTTAAGCCTCTCTGTGTTCAGTTCTCAGTACTTTTGTAGCTTTTAACTGAATGTGGTTTGGAGTTAAGTTTCACTTCATAAAGAAGTGATAAAAAGTGCAATGTGTTTGTCACCACATTTGTTAGTGGAGATTGATAATCTGTTTAGATTAACTATTTTGCTTACCTGATTCCGTCAGGCCATGCCATGGCTCATAGAACCATCGCCGAATTAACTAAAACAGGAGTGTATCTTTTCTAACAGACTTGTGAGTGTAGCGCCTAGCTTCAGCCTTATAATGAGTAATCTTCTGATTCCACTTGGTACCTGTGCTGTTGCCTTTCTAAATAGCAACTGCTGTAATTATGAAAACCGTCATACTGATTTGGTGTCTGTGCAAATAGGTGCCAATTTCAGTACAGTGTGTTAGCTTGCCTACCATGTGCTTTTAGGGCATATCTGGACCTGCAGAGGAGTATCACCACTCACTGAAAGCCTCCCACAGCATCATACACAGGCCCTCCACCAAAGGAGATGAGAGCAGAGGAAAAACATTTGGATTATATTCTTAGGGTCACCATAACACTGGAAACGGAAGTGGCTGAGAGGGCAGATTCATGTATGCAGCTGGAGGTCCAGCTCCTACCAAATGATTGAGTTGATAGTGAGACCAGTCCCCTGATGGAACTGAACGTCCTCCCTGAGTTTAACATGATCAGCCTGCCTAAACTCAAAACTGTCTCTATCAGTGACTGTGTGGTGTAACAGGTTGCTAAGGACGAAATCACATCCGAGGCAAGGGAAATGTTTCAAGGAATTTTCTTACAGGGGCTCTATTCTTATCATTAGTGGCACAGCAAATAACAGTGTGTTCATAGAAATAATAAAATGTCCCTCTTTATCTTTATATATTTGTAATTCCATTATGGAAGTGTATGTTTACACATTATTTGATACAATCCTCTGATGATTCCATTCACATGTTGAAATGTCATTATTTCCACTGGTACAGGGAAGTGCACAGACAATTTGAGGACCTGTTACTCTGATCTGAACCCAATAGACCTAAATGGTGTAATATATGCTTATTTAACTTACCACAAATCAATTTCAATTTGGTAAAATTTAAAAAAAGATCTTAAAAGACTAATGAAATGATAAAAGAAATGCACACTGTTAGTTAATACATTCATGTAGATAGATAGTATATAGATAATATTTTAAGCAGCAAAAAAATAATTTGTGTCTGGAGATTAACACTCCAATCAATTTGATTGAAAAAGATATGTACTTGATATGATCACAACATTTCAACATGGCATAATGGTCTTTTATTTGATTCCTTGTTCGAGACAGCAGAAGCAACACTATGTAAAAGTATTCAAGCAAAGCTGAGCCCTCACACAACAGCAACATCTGCAAAACAACATCTCAGGGTGGAGGCAACAGTATCACATGACAGGGGCACAGGGCATCGATGTAATACTGGGCCAACTCATCTCTGTCATGTGGAGACATGCCTGTTAAAAAGTAATACAACTTTGGATGATATGGTGATTTAATTCAGTTCAACCTTAAAAATGATGGGCTACTTGCATTAATGCAGCCACAACAGCAAAAATAAACCTTTTTTTTTTTCTCCAGCTCAGACAAAAATGACACTTGGCTGATGCTCAGGCAACTTTAGCTTAGGCTTGTGCACGTCCTTGCATGGACGCCTTGTTGATAATAGCTGCACTATGTGACTCACACTAATCACAATAGTGGTTTAAATGGATAAAGTATATTCGCTTTCCCAAGTTTTGAATCACTCCCTATCTAACTACCCGTGTCAAATTCAAACCTTTGTTGAGCTGAATCACGTTTTGTTTTCAAAGGAAGACACTAACCACAATCTTGTTCCAGCATGGACAAGCCCACAAAGTCATCTAAGTGATACTCCACCCAAAATCTATCTGTTGGTTATCAAGCAATTAACTCTTTGCAGAGATGAAAGGTGGCTGTAAGGTTGTCATTCTCTCTTTTGTGGACAGTGGCAGCTGTCAGCACAGTAATTACAGCATCATTCATCAACGATCTAGTTTCACTGTCAAATATTAATAACAGTAATAATAATAATGAAATTACAAACTTAAACGGGAACCTTTTTAAGTCCATAGAAGTGATTGGTGTGGTATTTCACTTGCTCTAGTTGTTCATTTAACTACTGTCTACAGTATATGAAAGATGTGTGCTTCTTGAATAAGGAAACACATTGAGGGGAAAGTCTTTGCACCACAGGGACCATCCTGTCAAAAGGCCTTGATCATTATTACCATGATGAGGACTCACTAATGACTCTCATGAGATGGTCGCCACGCTGTCACAAAGCCACCAGATACTTGGTTTACTGCCTCTTTTCTTACTCCAGAATGTAAATTAACTCCATAAGAGGAAAAGAGGAAAGGAGCTGCTTTTTTCCACCACTCAAAGATCCAGGTATTGTTCTTTTTATGCCACGTGGTGCGTGTTTGTTCACTTTAACAATACGACTCAGCCATAAATATCAATTTCAGAAGGTCATGTTTTGTTTAGATCCAGAGGCGCAGATCTTTGTGCTGCTTTGCAGCAATAATTTTAAGTGTTCGTCAGTGGACTTCATAATGCTTCCACCTCTCTTCTCAGGCCCTGTTCTCTGCTTTTGTTATATGATGACTCATGTCATAAATTATGGTTCAATGGTTTATTTTGAGTCATTGTGTGAATACAGGTTCCTGTGGTGTAGAAATTACATTTATACGCGAGTAATTTGCAAAAACAAAGCAAAAACATTTGTAGGAAATGCAATACTGGAGAGTGTATGTCTTTTATCAACATAATAAGGATCAGTATTAATATGTTTACTGACAACATATTTCATTTTTTTCTGCCAAAATACCCAACCTTGCAATAAAATTTTAGCTTATAACACCTACAATATTATTTCTATACAGTGGCAGGACTTGGTTAAGGTCAGGGAAAGATCATGGTTTGGTTAAATGCAAAAAAATCTGCAGCAATTTCAGACACAACATGTTTTAACCAAAACCACGGTCTTTCCCCAACTTCAACCAAAATGTTTTTGTTGAGTTTAGTTTCAAAGTCCTTCACTTTTAATTCCAAACATCCACTCCAACCACTTTGTGACTCCAGCACAGCACATAAATGTGGTGTTTCATTCATAATTTTTTTTGGGCCTCTAACCATTATACAGGCAGTAACGTTTGCCATTAGAGCTTAACAATTCAGTAAATTAGGAACTAAATTTGTTGGAGACAGGATTGAAATAGATATATGTTGTATATTATATATACTGTCCATTTACAGTGTATTACTCAACGCTCTACATTTCATGAATGTTTTGTAAGAAAGGAGTTTCACTGCCACAAAGTTCTTAGGGATTGGCTTGATGAGCTGTTTTTACAGGGAAAGTTATTTTAATGGGTTGAAATAATTGTATGGTATATTTTTTTTTTAGAGAAAAAGAAAAATTCCTTGCACACTGATATGTAATGTAATGTTAAATAAATCTTCTGGTAGTGTCCCAAATTAAGGGCATATTGAAAACTTAATGTTGTTGTGGCATTGTTTCAAAGAAAAGTAAATTGAAGATTTTAAGGTAAGGCTTGGACAAAAAAGGCACAAAATGATGTATAAACCTGTGCACCGACAAAGGTACAACTGCCAAGCCTCACTGCACCATCACAGTCCAGGTCTGGATTTGTCATAGTGTTCATCCATTACTTTACTCTAAGATAACACAGGTCCTGTGTGTGGATGCCAACTCCTAAAAGTACATTATACTATATCTGTTTCAATATTATTAATAGTAATATTTATTAATTTCATGCAGTTGTTTCACAAAAGTTTGTATATGTAACTTTTTATTGTGATGAACACATCTCTGCTGAATGTCCATACATATGGTTGTAAAAAGAAAGTTTCAGTAAGTTTCTTTGGAACAAGTGGTGAGTCTAGAATTTTTTTTCCTTGACCACCTCATGCCAGCTGATGATACAGTAACAAATAACAAAATAAAAAGCACTGAAATAATTCATTTTGTTTGGTAAAAATTCCCTGACTATGAACCATCACTAACTTGTGCTATTATAAGCTGAGGTTGCTGTGGGACCTCCCATAATGCACTGAGCACTCTGCTCTCCATGCATTTGTATGCCATTTTAATATTTCTTTAACTATTTCATTTTATTTGCTTGCGTACTTAGTATTATTTGTAAACGGTGTTGCATGGTGATCCTTCCCCCTTTGAATAAAAACACAACAGAATGACCTTTGTCTTTGAGTATTTTATGTTGACCCAACAAATAATTGAGGAATATCAGAAGACAGCTTAGGTAATTTACTGTATATGATATTGAAACATTAGTTTAAAAATAGCACAATAAAATTAGGATTTTTATTTTAACCGGTCATGACTAAAACACAAAATCTACCCAAGTTTTTCTCATCAGAACTTTGGGAAAACATATCATGGGTTGTTTTCTTTTCTCTCTTCTTTTGATAATACCTTAAAGACCTTAACATTTTCATGAATATTCAAATACATAATATATACTTTAATAATATAATTTATCACGTATATGCATCTTGATCTCCGTGATATTAAAGAATGCTATCAATACATGACAAATGCTTGAAAAATTTTGATTTACTCAAATTGTAGCATAAAACATGCTCTTCTTGATTTATACTGGTTGCAGTGTACAAATCAAACTTGTGTACTTGTATGCATCAGTGCAGACTGCAGCTCTTACCTGCTCTCTGACCACAAAACCTGCAGGACCAACTTGAGGTAATGACAGAAACTGGTGACATTATTTAGTAATTTAGTTTTTATTATATATAAAAACTAGGTAGGATTTACCTCATAAAGTACTACTTAAAAAAAAAAAAAATTGCTATTATCCAAGAACGTATTTAAAATTGTTTAGTAAAGAATCAACTTGAGGAAAATGGATAGATTAAACTTAAACATTCACTGTGTTTTTTAACATTCCAAGACCTATTTTATGTAGATTAGATACAAAATAATATTCTCAATCTGGGGAACTACATTATTGCTATTATCATTACAGCCAGTGTATGTGTGAGTACTGTAGCCTGTGGAAATATATTACTGTAATAGAGTAAGCATTTATTCACTCATTATATCTTAGATGATAAAATTTTCTAAAGGGATTTAGCTTCAAGAGGTTTCCAGTTTCAGACTCATCCATCATAAACAGCTTGATGAAATAAAACCCATCCCACGGAGTATCGTAATATCAGAATATTTGTTCACCTGCAGTAAAACCAGGAGTTTTGTAATTATATCACTGGAATTGAGAACAGAACATTTTCTATAAAACACATTTATACAGCAGAGTTGCTTAAAGGTTTTAGGAGATTTCACATAAAGGCATAAGGGGGACTGGGGAACAAATGTGAGATACTATTTTAATGGAAAGCACAACTTGTGAAAAGCAAATCTGGTTTCATTTTACATGCTGCCTGGCTGCTGGTCCGTCCATATGTCAGGATAACATTTATAGATTTTACATACACACTTCTGCTCACAAATCAACAGCCTGTCCCTCTTTTTCGCTCTTCCCCTCTGTCTGTATTTCGTTCTCCTCTGTCGTTCTACTTTCTCTCCCATTTGCTCATTGTGTCCCTCAGCTTTAAGGCAAAAGTGGAGCAAAGACACACAGACGCACAGACGCACAGACACCCACCCACCCACCCACCACACACACACACACACACACACACACACACACACACACACACACACACACACACACACACACACACACACACACAGACTCTGTCTGGATTTAGATGAGATTTTAAAATGTTGTTTTGAAACTTTGAGGGTTTTAGTGAAAGTACAGATATAAATCTATCTGGGTCCCACTGGGACATATGGCATTAACAAAAGGGAGACACAGACACAGCTCTGGTTTGAAAATATAAATAAAGCTTTGTCTTTGTGTTGTTAAAGCTCATTGATTTGAACCGAGAGAAGAAATAAGAGACTGACTGACACTTTCAGTTCTTATCCCAGTTGCTTAAGTAACACAGTTTAGGTGGCCAGTGGTTGCATGCAAACTTCTCTGACTTTAACGCAGCAAAGATCCACCTGCACAAAACTGCCCAGTCACAAAATGTACACAAAGAATTATGCCTTTAAACATGGATCCTCGTGTTACCTGCCTTTGGACACACAGAAGTAACACAACTCTCTAAGAATAATCCAGTTAAGATCACAGTGAGATTACTGCAAAACCAGTTAGGATGCCTGACTGTCAATTTGAATCAGTTAAATGCTTTAACATCCACCACTTTTTTATTAAAGAGTAAAAGCTTGGGAATATTTTGTTTCTTGAACTCTAACAGTGAAAATAATGTGCAGCATAGTGATTCAAAAAGTATGTGCCCCTAAGGACAATAGAAAAAGTCAGAAATGACATGTTTTGCTGTGTACACACTCTTGTTGCAAAGTATGTAGCTAATGCTGCTATGTGTTGGCTCACATCATTTAAAACGTGAGGCTTCGTGCTTTTTAACAATGTGTAGTTTGTATAGTTTTCACTCTTAAGGGGTTAATACGTTGACATTTGATTTCTGTTGTTTGTGCAAACTAAGACACGCACTACCTGTAACTGAGACTGAGGTTTCTTCAATTTTCATTTCAAACACGTTTAAAAAAAAAATGTCCTTTCTTGCAGTGGCACCTCCAGTCTGACGCTGTTGGTGCCAAGTGTCTCTGACAAAATTAGATTGGCAGATTTGTTCATTTATTTTGTCCTGCTGCTGTTATTTGATTTGTTATATATAGTTTGTTTCCCTTTCAGTTATTCTTTTCCCATTTTCTGTGTTAAACACGAGCCTGGAGAGTTGTGATGAAGCAATGTACTGAGTTTATATATATATATATATATATATAAACTTCAATTTAATGTCAACACAAATTCCTTTCCACTGATCAGAAGTGACTTCTGCTGCTACCACTGGGCTCATCACTATTTTCCACTGTATTAGGAGTTGCCTCCCGCTCAGTCAGAGACGGGAGCTGGCAGACCCATCTTCAATAGAGACTTTTTTTTCTGGCAGAGAGCAGGACACCACAGCTGGACTGGAAATTTCTGTTTACAGGTTTATTCATGGTGACAGGCAGACTCAATGGTGTGGTATTAAAGGTGCACGAAAACAGCTTACGCCAAATGAAGAGAGTTTTTCCATACTCACTAAGTTTCGGTCCAAAAAGGGGGTAACCATAAACTATTGCTATTGAATGCAGTCAGTGTCTATATATTGCGGGCAGATCGTTATAAACTGGGAGAGGAAAACGAATCACCTGCAGGACCAGTGATCATGATTTGTCGAGTGCACAGTCCACGTCCTCATCATAAACGAGCACACAAACACACAGGCATGAGAGTTTACTCAGCGTTTGATGGCCGTCATGACAACAACACAGCTGCGTGTCTCTGTGTGTGTCTCCTCTGCTCAGTCTCTGGCAGAGTCAGACAATAGGACAGTTATACTGGTGAAACCACTAGCTCGGCCCCGGCCCGCTCCTCACATTTTCCATCTCACCATATTAATTTGCTTTGCCTCTTCTTCCCCTCGTCTTCGCTTTCTGCTCAGGGGTAGATGGGGAGTGAGGGAACATTTGTTCGTAGACAGAACTGAGACGACTCTTTCTGTCTGCTTTTGTTCCTTTCTTCTCCAAAATCATTTATCTTTCTTAATTATTCATCTTTTTGTCTGTTTGCCCTTTCTTTCTTTCTTTCTTTCTTTCTTTCTTTCTTGATAAAGGGAAAAGAAACATTAAAAATCTGGAACCTGACAAACTTAATACACTTACTTTAATTGGCCTTCAAAAATTATTTGTATTGTGTGGTGTTCCAGATGGGTTTGTTGTTACGTCTAAATATTGGATGTGCTTAAGTTGGAGTCTATTGTGTAACTAATCACTCATGGCCCTTTTGATCATGTTTTATCTGCCCTGCTTTAAAAGCATTTCACAAACAACTTTAATCAAACCAATATACAGTGCGTCAAAGTAATTCTCTTTTTAACTCTGAAGTTAATGTGGAAGAGGTCCTAGTGTGCATGCACTCACCCAGTTCATTTGCAACTGAAAGAAGCTCAATGTATGAAGGGGAAACCTAAAACGACTCCACTCCACTAGTAGCGTTGTTATGGAGAGGAAGTGAAATGATCACGTCGACTGAAAACGGCTCTCTCACAGTCAAAATCGGTCACGTTAGATGACAGGGAAATCTCTGACAGAAGAAATAACCTCTGGGATTACTAGTCTAATTTTTGACAATTTGAGCAAGTGCATTCACTTTTTGTAGGGGGTTATAAGACAATGTATGTCATCCTTTAAGTTGTCTGAAATGTAAAGGACAAGTTGAAGAAAAACAAGGAGTAGGAATTTTTTCTTCTTTTATCCTAACATCCAGCTGCATCATGATTTTTATTTCTAGTCACAGTTTTTGTATTATGACACAATTTTGAGCAATGCATTTAAATTGATCTGTCCATATTTTTCTGTCGTGCCAGAGGGGCTCAACATGTCTGCTTTCTTTCACACCTCTTCATGACTGAAGTGGATTTAAGAGGTGAGATCAATATGGAGCAAGAGCGTTAACCTTCCTGCACCACCAGGTCAGTCTAGAAGCAGCAGGTCCTAAAATGTTGTCCGCTCGGTGAATGATACCAAGCAACAGTTTGGTTACTATTTCCTAAGTAAATATTGTGTGATTTCAGGAATCCAACGAACTAAATCACAAGAGGATTAAGAAATCCAGACCACCTTGAAAATAACTTCATCGAGCAGCAGGGTAAGTCCAGTGTACCATAAACAAAGTTGATGAAGGGAACAACGGCATAATTCAAAATTGTACACACACACACACACACACACACACACACACACACACACACACACACACACACACATGCAAAATCATACGCACTCTTTAAATATATGTGATGCCCCATTCCTCCTTAACACACACACACATACACACATGCAGACTTATCTAAACACTCTAATGCAGTCCTGCACACTATGGAAAATGTATACGCGGAACAAATTTGATTCATAAATGGGCAGGTTTTCAATTTGAATCCTCGCCTACTCTCTTATGGCTGGCTGCTAAAATAGAGCTCAGCCTGTGGAACTGGAGGGAGGGAGGGAGGGAGGGAAGAAGGGGGAGAGAGAATCACCATTAAGGTGATTTGAACGATAGTTTCTGTGTGGAGCTACAAGGCTGGTTGAGTGAATATGAGCAGCCAGCCAGTGAAGCCAATTTTATACATGGCTAAGTTTTCTCTTATACTATGTACCTGAGTGCACACACACACACACACACACACACACACACACACACACACACACACATACACACACACACACACACACTATCTACATATGTACAAACAGACACTCACAGGTAAAACACACACACACACACACACACACACACACACACACACACACACACACACACACACACACACACCTCCTCACGTTGGAGGATTTTCATTGTCTTTTTTTTTTTTATCCTTGTGATGACCACAAGGGCAAGTATGAAGAAACACACACACAAACACAAGAACAAGTAATCGTTTATGGCTCTGATGGCATATCTACTCACCTAATGATGAACATAGTATAAATAAAACATAGAGAAATATACTACATGCCCAAGAGTAACTTATGGTACTCTGCTACAGAAAAATCTATGGTTCAACTGTCATCTGACGGCTGAATATGTGGTTATATCACACAAAATAAATGGGGGCCTTTGAAACGTACTAGTAGATTCAGGAGGCTGTTATCAACAACATAAATGACCCATGGACTAGTACCACCTGACATTCTTCTTCCCTCCCATCATTGTTACTATGGCCAATAGAGGTCGCAACAAATATAACCCTCTGGTCTACGAGGTGCAGTTTGCCCAGTCTGAGCATTACATTGTTAAAAATAAATCGATGATAACAGCCTCCTGGGATAGATGATATTTTCCCATTCAATCATCTGATAACAGTCAAATCGAGAGACAGAAAGAAAGCTAAAGTTAAAGATAGCCTTGCTAGCCTTAAGTTAGTCTGGTGGCCCCCTTACATTATTCTTGTACAGAAGGGAAAAAAATGCTCTGGGTTGGTCGTGTTTCTTTAAACCAATCACGATTGTCTCGGTTGGCTTTAAGCCCAGGATGCAGCAACAGGACCCTCGCTAAATAGTGTCGGAAAGAACTTGTTTTGGCGAAATGTTTGCAGGTGAGATAAAATGGCTGAATCCCTATATAAGATAGAAAAGAGCAAAGCAGGCCTGCAACGTTACCATATTTTTCTCAAAACTTGCTACTGTTACTGTTGTTGTTTTGAAAGGATTTTGAAAATGATAACACACAGCTGGCTCAGAGTTTTTTTTTGTTGTTGTTGGTTACTATGTTATCCCTTATTATCAAATAAGGGGCAGCAGGAACTCAGAAAGAAAGGAGCAAAAAACAAGGGCAAATGCAAAGCAACAGTGTAAAAGATATTCCTGAACTTGACATCAGAAAGCAGTATGAATATTAAGATTACGAGTAGAATACACTAGTAGCTGTCCGTACTCTTAGTTCTACATGACATTCAATCTACTATATATGACTTCTCTTTTATACCTCACTGTCTTAAGTAAAAGTAAAACAAAAATGGAAAAAATTACAAGTTTGGGATATAGATAAACAGTATTTGCCAAAGTACAGGAGTGCCTTGTACTCTTTCCTTCTTTGACTCAGGGTGTGGTTGGACAGACAGGAAACAGTCCCCTCTGCTTTTAGCTGGGGCCCTACACAGGGTGTGCATGTATGTGTGTGTGTGTGTGTGTGTGTGTGTGTGTGTGTGTGTGTGTGTGTGTGTGTGTGTGTGTGTGTGTGTGTGTGTGTGTGTGTGTGTGTGTGTGTTTGTGTGTATGTCAGGGTGTGTATGTGTGTGTCAGTGTGCCCACTCAAACACGTCAAGAAGTAAAAGAATACTCTTCCCATCTCTTTCGTCAGTGCAAAGCCGAGCCATCAGTGCGTTTGTGTTTCCAAGCTTGAGTCATATCTGAAAGTGATTCCTCAAACTGAGATTTTTGTTTATCTAAAAATGTTTGAGATTTACCGCGAGGAAACCTCACAGCAGAGTACAATACATTGTTGAATAGACACAGACTCAGAGATCTTGTTTAACCAACTTGAATATGAAACATGACATACTGAGACGAAATAAAATATTTTACTCTGTTCTACTGTTTGTGTGTGTGCATATGTGTGTGTGTGTGTGTGTATGTGTGTCCAGACGGACGTCAAAGTGGTCAGTTCATCTCGGCTATGTTGCCAAGGGCTGGACCATTGTGGTTTTGTTTGAGCTTAGTGCCAATATACTGCGCGAGTATGTGTGTGTGTGTGTGTGTGTGTGTGTGTGTGTGTGTGTGTGTGTGTGTGTGTGTGTGTGTGTGTGTGTGTGTGTGTGTGTGTGTCTGTGTGAGTAGAGTTGACTTTTTTCCTGAGGCTAAAATGAGCACCGACCACAACAGACAAACAGATCGACTGATAGACAAAAAGAAGGAAAGAAATTGAGAGACCGACCACAGAAAAGAGAAAGGGCCTCCTTGTAAAATTTTGTTTCCAAACACAACAACTCCCTCACACACAGAGCTTCTAAAAGACATGGACCTCCTTTGGTTCTTTACTACACATGGACTGGATATACCAGGAGCCTCTGGGGTGTTTGCAGATTTCTGTTGTTATTATTTTGCTTGGTTGATGTTTATAGGATGATGGCATGGAGTATAGTGCCCTGCTGAGGCATTGTTACAGCATGTCTGTTAAATCTGACTTTGATATTAAAAAAAAAGGCCCCTGATACACCTATCTTACTCAAAAAGGATGAATGTTTAGAGTATAAAAACTACATTGATAGCAGATAATGCAGAATGCCTGAACAACTGAGCTTTAATTTCTTCGCTAAGGCAGACTTAAAGCCCACAAATCACAGTGGTAACAGAAAAAAAATTACACCTACAGTTGAGTGTTGGAGAAAACAAACGCCTGTAATAACATAATTACAGAACTAATGAATAATAAATTAAACAAAAATTGGCAGAATAACCAAGAATGAGTTTAATTGATTACAACAAATTAACGGCACATTTAAGGCCCAGCATGTCGTATGAATTGCATAAAACATATTTAATCTGCAGCTATATCTATCCTGTTGCTATAAATACAGATTGGGAAAGCGTGGCATTTCACCAACTAAATCAACAAATATCTCAATTAATAAATGCTACATTCTATGAATCATTGTTTGGAACAAATATAGACAAAACAAATTTCTGTTATTTAATTTATTGGTTTGAGAGAGTTTGTATGTCAACCTTCTTAGATACATTCCTGCATAAGTTAACAAACTTTAAACTTCAGATTTGTCTAATATCGTGTATCTGATTCTGGAAGTATTTGAGCACCATATAATACTAAGTAAATTCACTTCAAGTTATTCAAAGTACTCTGGATCAGCCAAAAGACACTGAGGTTAACCTGTAATTGGGGCCATGCACTCTCCCTTGTTAAGTTAAATAAAAATTATGTCCATCATTGTCACTTCTGCAGTCTTTAAGGGAGATGATTTGACTTTTTGTGTCTCAAACCAGCTAGTAGCTATCATAGCCTGTGGCCTCAGAGCTGCCCAGCCACAGGACCCAAAATCCAAAGAGGCCTCTGCACTGCTAAAGACATTATCGCTGAGAATAACCCCGTTCTGAGTGTGTCGGGCTCTGCATGCATGCATGAATGTCTGTGTGTGTGTTTATGTGTAGTTGTTTTGACCAGTAGTTAAAGATCTGAACATGCAATCGGCTTCTCTGTGGTAAAGTCTCTGTTTTTTCTTTTCAACTTTTCTGTTGTTTTCATGCATGGCCATCAACCCGGCCTCCACCCCTTCCTCCCTCCCTGTCTCATTCTTCTCTGCTTCTTGTCTTCATAAAACTGTTTTTAAACTTTGTATATCTTTTTTCCCTTTATGATGAGGTTTTGCCCTTCCCTACGTCTCTCGGCGCTTCTGTTGTCTGTTTTTCCCCTCCTTCTTGTCCAACTTTTTCTTTGTCTGTCTTTCTTGACGATGAACCTCTGTGACCTTGAAGACTGGTCCTCTTTATGGGAATACCACTCAGTCTAAAAACTAGAACAGCCTATGTAGCCTGCAGAAGCGTTGTTTTTACCAATGTGCCGCAGTGGTTTAACTGCTGTTCCAAACTCATGCAACACTGTTTCTGTTAGTTCACAATATAAGCTTTCAATTCTTCCCAATAATCTACTGTCACAAAGTTCTCCCTTCTCCCAAACATTTGATATTCTTACAAAAATTAAGATAAGAAGAAATCCCAAACAATTCACTGTCCTTGGCTTGTCAATCTAAAGGGCTATTCACACTAGACTTAGATGTGATTTACCCCGTGTATGTTTTGTATCACACATTCACACAGAATAAACCAAGTCATTTCACTCTGACTAACAAAGCAAATCCCACAGATTATCTCTGGATACAATTGAAACACTGTGAGATGAGCCCATTTAATTTGCACCCAAAACGTTCTATTATTTAGCGTGGCCTTATGCAATTATAACGCAAAGAAGCAGGGGAAAAGACAAAACCAAAACAACAAATGTAATAACTGTAATTACCAAGATGCTTATTCACATTGTGTGATATTATCTATTTTATATTTGGACAAAAGTGTGGAAATAATATATTTGCATGGCATTAAGAATACAAAAAAACACAAATTCAACAAATGAAGGTAAAGTGTCACATGTAGAACTGAAGAGATGATTTGCTGTCAAGGGAAATGAATTAACAGCAAATATCAGCTCCTTACTGGACAAAATATCCACTCTGTGTCATTGGTTGCCATCTGCCAAAGTTGGGCCTTACATCCTTGCGCATCACCAAACATACACAAACTGCTCAAAGTTCTGCATTTGTTTTAGTTCATTTGGGCTTACGCATTGAAACAAACTAAACAAAAAAACTAAAAATAACTGATCAAAGTCTCAAAGCTAACAATATTACTGCATTGAAATATGATGGTTTGTTTTGATTTTCATTAGTTATATAATGGCTTTGTCTGAAATACAAAAGTTATGTGGGCATCAAACTTAATGAAGTGTTTGTTTCCTCCATAAAAACACAACCACTTTGATGAAATTCAGGTTATAATTGAATGAAAATAAGTTTAGGGGTAAACATACACCCTTGCTGAAAAAGCTGATAATATACACCAAAAGCTGTTAAACTTCACAGAGATGTGTTTTTTAGGTTTTTAATGAGTTTGAAAGTATTTCTACGTCATAAAATATAGAAGAAATCCACACCACATCTACAGAGGGAGGAGGCTCGGTCATAGAGTTCAAGATAGAGACAAAAAAGGAGAAAGAAACCAGTGTGTTTGCTTTGCAACCCGATATTATGACACAGCGTGTAATATACCCATCAGTCCAGTAGACAATATGTCAGTGTCACATTTTGCCTTGCTTCGGCATTGAAAGGAAGGTGCCTTAGGTTTAGCCACCAAAAACTGTGGTTAGATGTAGAAAAAGACCATGGTTTGGGCTTAATGTGACAGTCCAAACGATAGCAAACTGGTTCGGTTTAGGCACAAAAACTATTTGGTTATGTTAAGGAAATGATCATGGTTTGGGTTAAAGTAAATAATTCAATGTACAGTAGATAACGTTAGTAAGTCCTGTAGGTCACTTAATGGCATCATAAGTTAAATATGTTGTGTTATGTATGCAACTTACATGCTACATTCAACCACCCTTGACCTCTTCCCTATGTGAACTCTCACTCTTTGTACGTACATTACATTACATTTCATTTAGCTGACGCTTTTGTCCAAAGGGACTTACAATAAGTGCATTTCAACCATGAGGGTACAAAACCCAGAACAACAAGAATCAAGAAAATACAATTTCTTCAAGAAAGCCAAACTTCAAAGTGCTATAAGTAAGTGCCATTTTAAGCGCTACTGAAGTTCTACTATTTAAGGTAAAGTCGGAAGAGGTGTGTTTTTAGCTTGCAGCGGAAGATGTACAGAGTTTCCGCTGTCCTGGGGTCGGTGGGGAGCTCATTCCACCATTTAGGAGCAAGGACAGCAAACAGTCTTGATTTTGTAGAGTGTTTAGCTCGCAGTGAGGGAGCAACAAGCCGATTAGTAGATGCAGAGCGAAGTGAACGGGCTGGGGTGTAAGGTTTGACCATGTCCTGGATGTAGACTGGACCTGATCTGTTCACAGCACGGTACGCAAGTACCAATGTTTTGAAACAGATGCGGGCAGCTACTGGTAACCAGTGAAGGGAGCGGAGGAGCGGAGTCGTGGGAGTGTATTTCGGGAGGTTAAAGACCAGTCGAGCTGCTGCATTCTGGATGAGCTGCAGAGGATGGATGGCACTAACAGGTAGACCTGCCAGGAGGGAGTTACAGTAGTCCAGACGTGAGAGGACCAGAGCCTGGACCAGAACCTGGACCAGAACCTGCGCCGCCTTCTGAGTGAGAAGAGGACGTATTCTCTTGATGTTGTGCAGCATGTGTCTACAGGAACGTGTTGTTGCAGTGATGTTGGCAGAAAGAGAGAGTTGACTGTCGAGTGTCATGCCGATGTTCCTAGCAGTCAGGGTCAGGGTTAACACAGAGTTGTCCAAGGTAGTAGTCAGATTCGTGAGTGGGAGAGTCTTCCCCCGGAAGGAAGAGCAGTTCGGTCTTGTCGAGGTTGATTTTCAGGTGGTGTGAGGACATCCACTGAGAGATGTCAGTCAGACAGGCAGAGATTCATGCTGCTACCTGTGTTTCAGAAAAGAGAGGATCAGTTGGGTGTCATCAGCATAGCTGTGGTAGGAAAAGCCATGCGAGTGAATGACAGAGCCGAGAGAGTTGGTGTACAGAGAGAAGAGGAGGGGACCCAGGACGGAGCCTTGAGGGACCCCAGGAGTGAGAGGACAAGGTTCGGACACAGATCTCCTCCAAGTTACCTGGTAAGTGCGGTCATTGAGGTAGGATGAGAACAGGGAGAGAGCAGAGCCTGAGACACAGAGGTCCTGAAGGGAGGAAATAAGGATCTGGTGGTTCACTGTGTCACGTAAACCCTGGTCAGACATGCGAGTGATTTTCACGCCTTGGTAAGCCAAAGCATGATACTAACACTGTAGCCTCTAGTGGAATGAGGGTGTATTACATGCTTTGGTGTGATACCGGGCTGTTCTCTCTGTCCAATCAGATGAAGTTTGCAGCATTCAGGGATGAAAGGTTGACAGCCAGGATGTAATCCAATGGTTCAATAGTCATCCATTGTAGAGGACAGTTGAGTAAGCCCCTGAATTACTGACAACTGGCATGTGAGACACAAGGAAAGCGATATGCAGTGATGAGAAGGAGATGAAGTCATCAAGTGGCTAAATGAAAACGGAGGTCCAGATCATACTCCCAGATGTGGACGAGGATGAGGTGGACAGAAAACTTGATTACAGATGACAAGGGTGGACTAATACATAGAGTTGGAGAAGATGAGCATGAGAGAGTGAAATGGACATGACAGAATGAGGGGGAAGAAAGGAAAAAAGACAAGTTGAGGTCAATGTCAAATAAATATGCAGTAAGTGACAAATATAAGCAGAAAGACAGGCAGTTTGTTTTTCTAACTGGGAATCAAAGACAATTTTTTTGTACAGGAAGAGATTGGAAATAGCCAAAAAAAAAAATGGAACACGCATATCCAAAAAAGGAAACACAACAGCTGGGAAGTGTCCCAGAGGGAATTCAGAGTTTTGATTGACACTGATCAATTTAGCATAACTCTGTGTGTGTGTGTGTGTGTGAGTGTGTGTGTGTGTGTGTGTGTGTGTGTGTGTGTGTGTGTGTGTGTACGCAGGTGTGTGAGCATCCATGTGTGAGAGTGTGTTTAGTGGGAGGCAGAAAAGGCCAGAAAGCAGGAAATGGAGAGGAAATTAACAAAATGTTCCAAACCTTATAGAATTCATGTTTTCACCAGGAGAGATTTTGATTTCCTGTGGGTCAAGTGGGAAAGAAGAGAATCTTTTCTCTCTCTCTTTACGTGTTCACCACAAGACAGGGGTTGGCATAACAATGAGAGTGTTGTTTACTGTCCCAAAAGAGATTCAAATTCAAGCTTTTCTGCCACAATTTACATTTAATATGCAACGAAAGAGAGTAAGGGAGAAAGTGAAGGAAAAAGAGAGAGAAAGCGCCAAAGGAAGAAATGAGGAATCATCAAAAGCTATATCAGTTATTACATTTACATTGTCTATCAAACTGTCTTAAAGTGTATTATTACTATCCACATATTTACTGTGTGTGTGAGAGGGAGAAATGATTCATTAAACAGCTCAAAGTATTCACACCCAAGATGTTTATACCAAAGATGTTGGGTGAATAAAAAAAACAATCTGTCTACCTGACACTTGTTTCACTAAAACCTAATCTGGGTTTAGTTTTTTTAGTTGTTTTATATATATAAATATATATAAAGTCATAATTCACAAACACAACACAGTATTTATACTATTTACAGTGCACATATTTACATCTCAGCTTTTCAAACCATTATATATATATATTATATTTATTTTTCTAATACTTCTGACATACATCAAACTCAAAATTACAGAAGAGCCCCACCTCCTTGCACAGTTTATTTATCCACCGCAGCGCAGAACCCAACCTTCTTAAACCTACTGGAATAGTCTGATAATAATTTGAGTCTGAACAGTAATGATAAAGTTGCGTCTGACAGTTCAGGTTGTCAATTACAAACTCTTGTGTTCAGAAATTTACAAATGTGAAATATATCATTAGTCGGCTAATTAACAGCGTATTGAAATGAGGCTCAAGTAAGCATGGTCGTCTCATTTTATTAAATGCTTGTTGCTTCGACTCCTCTCTACTGGCATGTCTGTGCATTAACTTGTGTATTTATGTGATGTACTGTGTGTGTATAGTTGCATATAAAGCTGGAAAGTGAGATATAAGCACAAGCGGTCATTCAAGACACATGTGGAGATGCATTCTAATGCAAGGTGTGAATAGAAGTACTTGCTATCCACTTGTGATAAAAGCAAACATGATTCGGAAGTAAATCAAAAGTATGGTGCCTAAAAACACTCAACATTTTTGTTGACCAGTTGTTTAATAGTGTTATTTGTGAACAGTGAATGAGGCACTGTGAAATTTAGAGAACTTTGGCTCAGCAGCCCGAAACAAAGCCCAAAGTGACAATTCCTTTCAGAGCTGAACCTATTATTTTGGTCGTGAGGACAAGTACAAGTCATGTTTTTGTGGAGTGTGCTGACAGATTTATCTATCTCCAGGCAATGTAGAGAGTGGATTAGTCTGCAAAAGACTAAAATAGAAATGCTTTTTTTTTTTTTCTTTCTTACTTTTACTGCCAATGTTTTTAAAAGATCTTGTTTTCTACAATACCTGCATATCCAAATATGGTTAAGGTCTCCTGCACTTCAGTTGGATCTGCTACATTCGCTCTGCACTACGTCCTGCATCAGTGGCAGTGAAAATTATGAGGTGCGAAATCATGTAACACGAACAGTAGAGTAGCAGCCACTCCAGGGAAATTTCCATTCCCAACACATCTGCTTTGTGGCTTTCTACTGCTTTATGTTGTTTTGCAGTGTGACACCCATGCAGCATACTGTCTATCATCCACTCCCGACACTGGAGATATGATCAATCCATCCGTTTCTATTATTTCCTCCCAAACTGTTACATATAAAGTCACTTTCTTTAGCCCACCCCGATGTATAGTGCATTTTTGTCACAGTCTAAAAGCCAGGCTGTGACAAGACATATATAACAATGTGACAGACAAGTAAACTCAAATACTTAAACTCTTCAACAATCCAATCGGCAGGAATCAAGTGTGTCTGATCCACTCTAATCTCTTTCCTTCAGTCAACTATGCTTTTATTGTTCAGGACTAACTAAGGCATTGTTATAGTTTGTTCACATAAGATGTTGATATGATTGACTTGATTGAAGTTCTGTATATCTCAATGCTTTCACCTCCTTGCTTTCAGTTTGTGTGCAGTTATACCAACTACTTTTCTGTCTGATAATGATACAAAGAAGAGAAAGCAAGGAAGGCAGGAACACTATACAATCAAAATCACAACTCAGTAGTTCCCGAAAAGCCAGCAACCCATTAAAAAGCAATTTTGAGTAAAAGCAGCATGCTATAGAGTTAAAGTATGCTATAGAGCTCTAGAGTTAAATAAGACAGAAATGTGAGAGCCCCATCAGTGCCGTCGACTGTCTGCTCTCACTGGATAGTTTCTGCTCGGCGTCACTCACACTCACACATACGCACCGCAGATAATGCAGACAATATGGTCATCACTGTGCTTATAATGCCCCCCTCCCCTGCTCTCCATCTGTATGTCTCTGCCCCATCATCTCTTCTATTCTCTTCCCCCCTGCGTCCCTGTCTTTTATCCCATCTCCTTTTATCTCTAGCCCTCCCTTTGTCCTTCTTTCACAACCTCTCTGCCTCCTCTCTCCATCCTCCTCTCCTCTCCATCCTACTTCTCCCTTTGTCCTATATTCTACTCTTCTTTTTAGTCTGTCTCACTCTCTTTTTGCTTGGTTTCCTCTCCCCTCCTCTTCCTCTCTCCTAGTATACTAACAGTAGTATAAAGCTTTGTTAAATCGGCAGAAAATGTCATTAGGAGTTTAACATTTTATTGATCGTCCATAAAACAAGACATAGTTTAGCTCTAGTTAGTGTTATTTATCTTTTATTGGTTAGAGGAAGGGATGAAGAGCCTGCATGCTGCTCAACAGATTGCTGGTGAAGACATCTAAATGAAATTGTCCTTAAAGACTTTGTGTCAATAAACACATTTTGAGTACTAATTTCTTCCCAGGTATCTTTTGACATGTTAAACTTTTGACTTTAGATTTTATGAATCTATTTTGAAAAATGTAGCTTTCTCAAGTCGATACTGGCTGTCGTTGTTTTTGCAAAATAAGTTGAGAAAATATTTTTGGAACCAAAATTTTCTAATCACGTTTGATGCTGTACAGACCTGACATTAACATGCGTTCTGGGTGAGTTTTCATTTGCATACATGCATGTGAAGACACATGATAGAAGTGTCAACAGAGAGCTGTCCACTGGTCATCAGATCACAAAGAAGGCATGTTGATGCTAGGTCTGAACAGAGCCATTGATAAACCCAAGGCAAACCCGCAAAAATGTTTTATTTTTATACCCACAAGCACCTAGCAAAGCTGGGCATTTGTTATATTAAATGGTGGCTTTTTAATTTTGGAGCACAAAATCCCTCAGCTCAATTAAGTTCAGAAGCCCTTTCGGGCCTGATAATCTCCCCATTTCTTTCACATTCACAGATACAAGCTCACTAAACAGACCTGTCTGGTTGAGAAAATTTGAAAGCCCCTCTGTTACCTCAGTGGCTGCTGAGCTGCTGGCATTGATCATCAACACCCAAGTCTCCCGCTCATAAATTACAGCCATTTTGAGCAAAGAGTCATTGAAATATTACTGATTACACCTTTAACATCAGCTACCGGCAATCATTAGCATCCTCACAGCATAAATCCCATTGGTACAGTATGGCATAGAATGAGCGAGGCTAAAGCAAGGATGACAAAATAATGACAGAGATGAAGGATTGGTGTGTGTGTGTGTGTGTGTGTGTGTGTGTGTGTGTGTGTGTGTGTGTGAATTTAGTCATGTTAGATACTTAGTAGCTTGTTAAGCAGGTATCTACTCATGTGAGAACAAAAAGAGTGTGTGTGCACACATAAGCAGCTCAAAGACACTAATTCATCAGACAGTATCTTGTTGCTGTGCATTTTTTTTGATCTCCCAGATATTCTGTTATCTTTAAAATTATGATAGTCCACTGCAGGACAAATATCTGATTAATGATTTGTGTGTGTTTGTTTGCATGTGTGTGTGTCACTATAAATCATATCTGATTATGATGATCAGGCAGGCAGAGAAATGAACGATGAGAAAGAGGGAGGAGGGAAGACTGAAACAGAGCAGGAGAGCGAGAGAGAGACGCAGGATGGAAGGAAAACAGAGAGAGCGGTAGATGGATGGCAATACAGAGGTCATAATTCAAAGCAACAAACCTCCAGCACTCAACTGAAAAATGATGACGCTTCAGTAACATTAAGTTACTAATCACTCATGCACATGGATTGTGTGCGTGTGCGTTTGCATGCATTTGCTTTTAAAGACTTCACATACATTACGCTAATAATAAGTCAATGCATATTTGTGTGTGTGCGTGTATGTGTGCCTGACCAAACTGTAGGCTAAAGAGGAAATGGTTTCATTCACTTTAACAATGGCTTCACTTCTGAGTGATCTTTTATCGTTTGTATGTTAAGCAGGGTTTTGTGTGTCTGTGTGTGGGTATATTTTACTGTTGTTTCCTTTGCTTAAGTCCCAAATACATTTTAATAAACATAAAGCGCTGTAACCTTCCTGCATATACAGCAATAACGCACAATGTGCAGTATAGCAGATTTGCATGTAACTGCGAAGCTCTGATAAATTAGCAAAAATAAATGTATGTATTTTTAAAAAGGTAAAGGTCTAATGTTTCCTGCTACAGTAAAAAAAAAAAAAAAAAGAGTAAAGAGGAGAATCTCACAAAAAGGGCACTTCTGTATTCTCTGATGTCCCGCTGCTGCACCACCACTACAATTTTTTATTTTTTTATTTTTTTCTAAACTGATTGAGAAGTCACCAAAAGACCAAGATAAAATTGGAAGACAGTCTCGCAAATCTGCTGTAATTGTATGACCCTCCCAACAAAGTTGCGCAAGAAATATAAACAGCAAGAACAGTTACACGGTAAACTCATTTAATGTTTTACTCAAAGTAACCTTCAGCATATGCTGCAAATGGATCTCTCCATAATCATTTGCTTGAATTTGAGTGTTAAGGATTTTAAAATGTGGCCCCTTATCATATTCCCATTTCTGAATGCTTGGTCATAACTTTATCTTTCTGAGAGCAAAATCAGACGCTGCATATGATACGCATCATTTCAGACTATGAATATTTTTTATATACAAAAATAGAGGAGTCAAGCCTTCAGGTCTTAGGTCTGTGTATTTTGTTTTACTGACCAAAAAGTGATGTCCTTGAGGCAAGATGCTGAAGGCCCACAGCTCCAGGGGAGCAGTTGTTAAGCCGACCCTGCGGTTTGACCTTCCTGTTGAGAAGGCAAGCAAAAAGATTAATTTATCCTTTGGGGATTAACAGAGAAAATATAAAAGAAAGTAAGCAAGGTTGCCTGCGTCCAAAACCCAAAACCCAAAGTAGCTGTAAAACCAGGTGGGAGGTGTTACCATTAACACATGCTGAAACCTTCAGACTGGGCCTGAGTGTGCAGCATTTCACCTTCTCAGATATGTATCTTCTGACATTGTGTGTGTGTGTGTGTGTGTGTGCGTGCGTGCGTGCGTGCGTGCGTGTAAGCCGCATCTGAGCGTGATGACCAAATATATCTGCACCAAGGTAAATGAGTACAGTCTTCATCGCCATCTGAAAATGACTGTGTCTGTGTGTCTGCGTGTGTGTGTTGTCTACATGTATTCAGTGTGTGTAGTTGATGACAGCTGCTGATCAGTAACCTGTGTGTTGATTGCAGACTAATAGTCAGTGAGGGAGTTGCTGAGTGTGTATGTGTGTTGATTGCAAGGTGTATGCGAGTGTGTCTGCTGATTGCAGAGTAATGCAGATCAGATGAAGCAAGAAATCGGCTTTTTGGCTCCATCAATCATCTCTCGGTCTCTCCTCTCTCCTCCGACTCTCTCTTTCCTCCTTCTCCGGTTCAATCATTTCCCTTTGAGTTTCACTGTCTGTCTGTCTGTCTGTGTTTCCTTCTTTCTGTTTCTCTTACAGCCTCTCATCATCGCCCTTTATTTCTCTCACACACACTGTATTTCCTCTTTTGAATTTGCCACTGAACCATTGAATTTCACACACAACACAGTTGCGCCTCACAGTTACAGGTGACATTTTCGACTTTTCTTCATATTTTTCTCTGAGAGCAAAACATCAAGGGTATACAAACACAATTTATATTCAAAGTTAAATCAAAGACAGACTGAATTCATTAAGATGACATTTGACTGATTTCCATTTTCAGTGTCAACTGCTTTGTATGCTCAGGTCATTTTTCCCATTGAAGAGAAAGTGCCCAATCTATGTGGTGTTGTACATTTTAGGATTAAACTATTCAAATTACAAGTATTTGACACAAGAAGAACACATCAGTGGGTTCAAAGACAGAGACTGTAGATACCGCATTATAGAAAAAAGCTATTTTTGGTTTTCTAACCTGCGTGGGCTGACTTTACCTACAGAGTTAATGCCAAAAGACAAAAAGTGAAACATTATGCTGGGCACACACTAAACAAATTCAGCCCCCCAGCAAATTTCCAGTGTCGGGGCCAAATATGACCGTCGGGAACGACAAATGGGCCTTGTAATGTGACCTTAATAAAGAACAGCGAAGCACCGTACGACACCCTGAAGAAAAGTCGAGCATGTCATTTTTGTTTTTATCTGCGTGGTTTGACAAATCCTACGACGTCTTCCCCGACTTGGACCAATAGAATGATAGAGTGCACCACATGTAGTGCATTTTTTGCCACTACTGACAACTTCTTGACCCTCCTCCCCAACTACACAGGAGCTCAGGCACAAACGTGAATGATGATCCGAGTCAAACTTGTAGTGTTGCCAGCATGCCGACATAAAGACACAACAATAAGTTACGACAGTTTGTTTCCCTAATCTGACATAGTTCCCATCGTGAAAGACAAATATATTGTGTAGTCTGATCCAGGCGTTAGGCAGTGGAAGAACGTTCGCGCCGTCCTGCGGTACCTAGATCTGTCAGCAGGAATCATTCGGCATTAACGGGGAGTCACAGCTGGGATTGCCTTTTTGTATTTGGTGTTAGCTAACAGAGATTCATCTGTAAGTGCACAAGTTGTTTTCTGGCTATTTTCGTTTTTAGTATTCCACATGAGTCAGTGAAGGGGTTCCTTTGTATTCATCCAGGGTCATTTAAATAGAATTAGTCATTTGCTGTGGTCTAAATCGATAGAGACACAGAGAGAGAGGTTCAGACAGAGATAGGGTGAGGTGAAATGCACTCCACACACCAGCAGGGAATCACACACACAGACAAGCATCCAAACATGATCGGGTACCACATGAAGGGGAAGCAGGAGCGCTTCTCCTTCATTGGAGATCAACAGATTGAATAATCCCATTATTTCGGTTTGATGGGATTATATGATCCAGTTTGAATAACTTTCTGATATTGAATACCTTCTGATTCTTGTGTTGAAATAACTGTTCTCTTACTGACTGCTAAATTGATGTTATGCCCTTTAAAAAGAGAAAAGATACTGATGTTACGTGATGAAGGATTTAAATTGAGCGCTTCAGCATTTTTGGCAGTTTGCAAAAACAAAACTTTACTACAAAAAAGATCACCATCTGAGGTGCTCCTGAAGTGACAACGTGATGCACCAGATGATTTGTAACACAGAACCACCTCAGATGTCATCATTGGAAACTTCAGCCAATCAGATCATTGTTATTTTCGCCAGTCAACCTTGAAAGCACACATACTGCACACAGAGACACATACACACAAACAGTATGTCATATCCATTACTGTGCAAAAGTTTAATTTTAATGCTATAATTATGGTTCTTTTTTGTGCAGTCAACAGAGTAAAACAAAATAAAATACAGTTTTCAAGGTCCATGGCAGGTGGGTTTTTTCAAGTGTTTCAGAAAAACACTTGTGTGGCTTTAGGCTGTCCTGACTTCCTTTGTCTCTTGAACAGACTGTATATAAAAATGGACGTAGTCTCTGGGTCTGAAAAGTGAAGCTAATGTGGGAGTGCCTCAAGGTGCAATATCACTGAAGGCCACCAGGGGCTGGCTCCAATATACTCCCATATCATATTTGTTTTCCCACAAATCATCATGATGTTTTTTTATGAAACTAATTCCATAAATAATGAGATATTACGCTTCAAAGAGAGGAATCTTTGGGGGCGAGTCTGGTTTGATCAGCATGCCTGGGGTGCAGTCAGCTTTCTGGTATAGGTCTTTGGGTTCCCAGTCAGATGAACCCCTTTCCTTCTCCTCAGGTCATTCAAATATGGTGACTTCCAACTCCAAAAAAAAATCAAGATGCTGATGAGTGAAATGTCAGACTTGAGGTTTCAAAAGCCCATGGTGGCCAATACATCACGGTGTGTTGCCACTTGGTGTCTTTATGAAATCTCAGATGGACTCTGTGATGTTGAGATCCTACCATCTGCTGCAGGACTCCTTGTTGTTTCTTGTCACTGAAGATGGTTCTTTATGACTCTAGCTGCGTGTTTGGACTTGTTTTTCTGTTGCATAATGAATTTGGGACCAGACAGATGCCTCCCTAATGATGTTCGGAGATGGATAAGAATCTATAAATCATCAGTGCCTGAAACTTTTGCACAATACTGTATCCAGTCAGCTTACACACAAATGCACACAAAGTACTCACACGAACACACAGGAGATAAGGACAGCGTAATGGAAGATAAACAAGGGCAGGAGGATTAATTAGAAACATGAATGTTTGGTATTTGTAATGATAATATGATGATATATGAGTCCTCTTGCCTGCTGGCCCTTCCAGAGAGTTCTCAGAGGTCATTCTGGAACATTCTAGAACAGTCCTTCAATGTTCTGATGGGAATCCCAGATCTGCCAGCATAGCTGTCAATTATATCCAGATTTTCGACTTTACTGGGGCCTCAATGCCACATCAATACTGCAATACCATCCCTTCATCTATCTCTGTCCCGTCCCCTGTCCCTCCTCCCTTCGTTCCACACTGGCACAATGGCAAGAACAATGCCAGGGTGCCACCACATCAAACACCAACGAGAGAGCGAGAGAGAGAGAGTTAGAGGGACAGATGAAGAGAGAGACTGAGAATTACAGTGCGGGTCGAAATCTGATTGTGCATCAAAGCAAAACTGAGGGGAAAAAACTTCCTCTTAAACTGATTATATATCCATGAGAAGAAAAACCACAATGTCTCCCTCTCTCTCTCTCAATGTGTTGCTGTTTCTCTGCGTCTTTGTGTCTCTCATGGTGCCAACTGTCTACACGCTACCAGTGTCTACTTTTACACATTGCTATCAAAGCCACTTCTTAAGGGATCAAATCCAGCTTTCAACACGCTTTTTCGCCAGTCTTTCTCTTTGTTCAGCAGTACTTTTGTATTTACTCTGCATATTCTGACAACATATTATAAGCCAATGACGATTCTCAGATTTTGCATTCAAGCGACCTGATTAGCTGCTTTGAAGGGTTAATTCACCCTAAACCAGACTTGACAAAATTTTCCTCTCACAGTTTATTCCACATTTGGGGACATCAACAGTGTCAGTCTTGGGGGATAAGGACATATTTTCCTCATTAGAACAGTTGGCACAGCAGTGAATCATATTTCAGTTTCATGGAAAAGCACAAACAGCCTTTTTTTATTTCATCCGCAAAGTTGATCATCTATTTATTTCCAGTGGAGCAAGACTGGATGCAATATCCCTTAGAGATTAGTTTGTGAGAGAATTGGTGATCTTCATACATAATGTTTACAAGTTAATAATATTATAGGCTTTACTAGTATTGTATCCTATTTTTTGTAATTCAAAATCTTTGGTTAAAAGTGTCTGTGATATATATATATATATATATATATATATATATATATAAAACATTTTCAAGTATGGACAAAAGAAATGGCCTTAGACAGTAAAGGACAGTTCAGAACAATAAATGTTGGATTAACACTAACACTTGCACTCAAGGTTTGTAATTCAATGAAGAGCGGACGTCCATTAATTAAATACAAAATGTACTTGTTATGAGGATTAATACCCACAGAAGACTTCTATATTCTTTGGGTGGGGAGGCCCTTTGTTGAGACATTTTGAGAATAATCCTAGTAATGGGTGGCGAAGTGGTGTAGTGGTTAGCATTGTCGCCTCACAACAAAAAGGTTCTGGGTTCAAATCCGGTCCTGGGCCTTTCTGTGCAGAGTTTCCATGTTCTCTCTGTGCCCGTGTGGGTTCTCTCCGGGCACTCCGGCTTCCTCTCACCATCCAAAAACATGCACCCCAGGTTAATTGCTAGTTCTACAAATTGCCCTTAGGTGTGAATGAGAGTGTGAATGGTCTTTGTTTCTGTCTGTCCCTGTGATGGACTGGCAACCTGTCCAGGGTGTACCCTGCCTTCCCCCAATGTGAGCTGGGATAGGCTCTAGCCCCCCCGTGACCCTGTTCAGGATAAAGCAGGTATAGATAATGGATGGCATTATGGATGGATAATGATGACATCAGGGTTATTATATAAAAAAAAATACCTCTCCTGCACCAATTCTGACCATCTGTTTAGTCCACAAACTTCTCTGAACTTCAGTCCAAAATAATCTCTGGAGGGCCCCTCTGTCTAACTCTGAAAAACACACAGCTACACATGCAGTATGCTTTCCTTGACCCACAACACCCTCACTTGCACATACACCCACAATGTGCATCAAGGATGCATCTTTGGTGGGTTGCATTATATGGATGCTGTCATCAAACCCCGCAGAAGAACTGTTCCGATGTCTCGATCCTCTGAAATTCTACCAAGGACAGAGTCCTTCATTCAGAGAATTTTCAAGGATGCTTAAAAAGTATCCTGAGCGTCCTTAAAGCACCCACAATCTTATGCATACGTACATGATCCTTTTCGATAGCACACGAAGAAGGAAGAGCACACACCTTCACATGTACTAGACTGTTGAACTGTATGATTTCCAAATGATAAGAAGACATCTTGCCTGGCCTCTGAGAACCCAATATGGAGAGACCTGTCCTACCAAACACAAAGATCTTTGAGAGTCAGAAACACAGCACTTCCATGCTCACACCCTGAAGCAGAGTCCTGCGTTGTGATGACTCTTGTAAATCTTGTAAATGTGTTTGTAGATTTCTGGTTAACAACCAGCTAGAGAGCAGGGAGGTCTCTTGGTGGACGACAGGTTGATAAAAGACAGTGTCTAACCACTGTCCCTGTTTTCATCTGGAATCACACATTTGAAGTAGTTCAGATGTTATTTGATTATTTAACTCAGCTGTAGCTGGCATCTCTCCCATTTGGCATTAAACGCATCAAAGAGTGCTTATGACTGTTGCTTTATATTCTTTTAAATACTTGTCTCAGTTGTTTCTTGTCAGCCCCCTGCTGATCTAATCTGGTTTACTACAGAACACATTTAAAGACATGATATGGGAGTAATAGCTTCAATTAAGCATTAAAAGAAACACAGACACACGTGTGTATTACAATGCTGATTGTGACCTCGTGTAACAATGCAATAATGTTATTATTCGAAAATCTCACATTTTGGAATCACCTCCTTCCTCCTGACTTGTTTATTCTTATGTGAGGCAAACCAGTTTTAAAAATGAACAATGTGTTGTTTCTTTTATATCTATTTTAGGCCCAAAAAGTTGAATAAACCGCGTTCAAGCAGGTCAACTAAATAGTGCTGCATGGGTATTTGTTGCGCCAATGATCTCTGTATGACAGATTTGGGGAGGCAGGAAGAAAATATGGCATTCAAAAAAAAGAGGAGGATAGCGTTCAAGAAAAACAATAAACAATAACTGGGTATATTGACATGTGCATAAGCATGAAAAAACAGACTTTGTTCAATCCAAGGAAACAAAAGTCATACATATTTGCACGCTCACAAGCCAGAGAGGCACGGAGTTGTGCGGCCTGCATTAGTTTCACACAGACATATGGAAACACGCACACACACAAAGACATATTTTTGTCTATAAACCGCACTCATCCATCATCTTAGCTAATGTCACATGGGTAAACTGTCTGTGACGACACATGATGTTAATTTATCATTCCTCCCCAGTGTGTGTGTGCGCAGTGTACTCTATTCTTTTGTCATCCCTCTTCCATCTCTCTATCTCCCTGTGAGCTCTGTCTTTCCATTTTTATGACATTACTGTCTCACAAAACTGTGCGTGTGTGTGTGTGTGTGCTTGTTCAAGCAAGTACTACTTGTAGTGTAGTATTTGTGCATGTCTTTGTTTATTTTTCTGTGGTGTGAGCATATGTGTTCATAAATTTGTTATTATTAAATCAATTAAATAACATTACCAGTTTTTACTTTGACACTTCAAACTGTGATTGTCCATGTAACTGGGTTAAGTTTTAAATAAGCAATTCTAAAATTACAACCGTTTGATAACAAGGAAAATGGGTTGTTTGTTAACAGAAGACTTGTATTGAGGAGCCAAAGGAAAGAACAAAAAGCTGACTTGAATACAATACATAATTCATGCAAAACAAGTAAACAACACTATCTGAATAACAACATATGCATGCTTTTCTTTTTTTTGTCTATTGCATTTGCACATCCCTGAGATCTGAAACCAACAACTCTTGAATTGTTTACCTTTATGAAATTTAAAAGAATATCAATCTTAGTGCAATAGAACAGTTTTTTGCCTCCTCAGAGTTGTACGGTTGAAAGCATTTTGTGTTAGTCTGTCCTTTTCCTGTGCCATTTGTACTGAAGTGGCTCTTGTCTTTTACCACTTTATACCTGTCATGAATAAATGTCATTAAAATTAAATTACACGAGACAGATCTGCTTTGATTAAATCAAGATTAATCAAATGTAATATTGTCTACTCATACACATCCATACAATGGCCTCAGTATCTCTTAATCTGCCTTGTGTTGTATAAAATGATTAAGACCTTGGTTGACAACATTTTGACACTTTAACAGGATTCTTCATTGTAATAATAATGTGAATTTCCTCACAATGAAGATACAGCATTTTGGAAATTACACCTGTGGTTTGTAACGCCAGGATAAAAAACAGTTATATCTCAGAAATTTTTTAAGCGCCTTGTACTCTTTATCAGTTTTTTTGTTTACTCTGACTGAACCATATTTCACAAATATAAAAAGTATGTTATTCATGTCATTCTCACCAGCCAAATATATTTAAATAGCATTTAATAAAAAAAAAAATTAAAAAAAGCTTTTCTCTCTTTGATTCTGTCAGACTTCATCTCTCGCTGTATTCGTGCCTATCTCTCTCACTCCTTGGGTAGTTCTAATTATCCCTTATTTAATTGATTTCAACAATACACAGTGTGTAGGGAGAACATCATTGGATACCTCCAAAATAAGCGCAAACGAACAGCTGTTTTGTATAACACTCAGGCCAAGGCTGGGGCAAAGGTTAAGTATGCACATACTGTAAATCAGTTATTGCGCCAAAGCATGTAACACAACCTTCAGTCCATCAGACAATATCACGATAGTTTCACATTTTGACAATTGAAGGTTTGGGCACAAAAAAAACATGTGGCTTCATTCAGGAAAAGATCATGGTTTGGGTCAAACTAAGTAATTTTACACATGTAACAGTACAGTGGGTACGGAAAGTATTCAGACCCCTTTACATGTTTTACTCTTTGTTTCATTGCAGCCATTTGCTAAAATTAAAAAAGTTCATTTTATTTCTCATTAATGTACACTAAGCACCCCATGTTGACAGAAAAAAACAGAAATGTAGAAATTTGTGCAAATTTATTAAAAAAGAAAAACTGAAATATCACATGGTCATAAGTATTCAGACCCTTTGCTGTGACACTCATATTTAACTCACATGCTGTCCATTTCTTCTGATCCTCCTTGAGATGGTTCTACTCCTTCATTGGAGTCCAGCTGTGTTTAATTAAACTGATTGGACTTGATTAGGAAAGGCACACACCTGTCTATATAAGACCTTACAGCTCACAGTGCATGTCAGAGCAAATGAGAATCATGAGGTCGAAGGAACTGTCCAAGGAGCTCAGAGATAGAATTGTGGCAAGGCACAGATCTGGCCAAGGTTACAAAATAATTTTTGCAGCACTCAAGGTTCCTAAGAGCACAGTGGCCTCCATAATCCTTAAATGGAAGAAGTTTGGGACGACCAGAACTCTTCCCAGACCTGGCTGTCCAGCCAAACTGAGCAATCTAAAAAAAAATTTAAAAAAAAATTAAAAAAAATTCCCCTCGGGGATTAATAAAGTATATACCTACCTACCTACCTACAATCGTGGGAGAAGAGCCTTGGTGAGAGAGGTAAAGAAGAACCCAAAGATCACTGTGGCTGAGCTCCAGAGATGCAGTAGGGAGATGGGAGAAAGTTCCACAAAGTCAACTATCACTGCAGCCCTCCACCAGTCGGGGCTTTATGGCAGAGTGGCCCGACGGAAGCCTCTCCTCAGTGTAAGACATATGAAAGCCCGCATAGAGTTTGCCAAAAAACACATGAAGGACTCCCAGACTATGAGAAATAAGATTCTCTGGTCTGATGAGACCAAGATTGAACTTTTTGGCGTTAATTCTAAGTGGTATGTGTGGAGAAAACCAGGCACTGCTCATCACCTGCCCAATACAATCCCAACAGTGAAACATGGTGGTGGCAGCATCATGCTATGGGGGTGTTTTTCAGCTGCAGGGACAGGACGACTGGTTGCAATTGAAGGAAAGATGAATGCGGCCAAGTACAGAGATATCCTGGAAGAAAACCTCTTCCAGAGTGCTCTGGACCTCAGACTGGGCCGAAGGTTCACCTTCCAACAAGACAATGACCCTAAGCACACAGCTAAAATAACAAAGGAGTGGCTTCGGAACAACTCTGTGACCATTCTTGACTGGCCCAGCCAGAGCCCTGACCTAAACCCAATTGAGCATCTCTGGAGAGATCTGAAAATGGCTGTCCACCAACGTTCACCATCCAACCTGACGGAACTGGAGAGGATCTGCAAGGAAGAATGGCAGAGGATCCCCAAATCCAGGTGTGAAAAGCTTGTTGCATCATTCCCAAGAAGACTCATGGCTGTACTAGCTCAAAAGGGTGCTTCTACTCAATACTGAGCAAAGGGTCTGAATACTTATGACCATGTGATATTTCAGTTTTTCTTTTTTAATAAATTTGCACAAATTTCTACATTTCTGTTTTTTTCTGTCAATATGGGGTGCTGAGTGTACATTAATGAGAAATAAAATGAACTTTTTTGATTTTAGCAAATGGCTGCAATGAAACAAAGAGTGAAAAATTTAAAGGGGTCTCAATACTTTCCGTACCCACTGTATATACACGATGTAAGTTATGTAACATACTTTACGTAAGTCAAATAAGTTACATTAATTTACTTATGCTACTTGCGTTAAAGAAATCTTTGCTTTCCCAAGAAGTCGAACATCGACCGTCCGGTTGTAAATCCTGTGTTTGTTCCATCAAACTAGCCACAATCTTCTCCCTACATGGACTTTATCACTCTTTATACTTCCTCACGTGACCTCCCTCTTCGACCATTGTCATACATGCATGTAAATTTCATGCATACATTTCATGCAACCGGGACACTAACATGTTGAACACCCTCTAGTGGCCATGGTACTGCACACCATGGCGTAATACCAGGCTGCTTACAGTGCCATACAGTGTATGTGTGTATAAAGTAGTGTGTGTGTGCGGGGGGGGGTATGGATCACTTCCTTATTCCTCGTCACTATTTCATCCCCATCTTTGTTCTTTTTCTGTCTCCCTCAACCCGCCCACATGCTATCATCCTCTCTATTGGTCAGAAGCGATGACACTGATATGCAGACTGGATTTGTGCATGTCAATAGTGGTGTATACTATGTGTGTGTGAGAGAAAAGGATGAAGATGATGATAATGATGATGATGACGATGATGATGATGATGACGATGATGATGATGATGATGATGATGACGATGAAGATGATGATGATGATGAATAAGGCTCGGGAGAGGATGGGGAGAATTACCTCTGGGCATGAGGGAGTAAAATATAGATGGAAAGAAAAGCAGAAAAAAGAGACTTTGAACTAGGGAGAGAAGGAGTGATAACACGAAGCAAGTTTAGTGAAAGGGGAAAAAATTAAATAAAAGCAAATGGGAGGGGGCAAAAACAGGGAAGGGTTGGGTGAGAGAAACAGGAGACAAGAGAAAGAGAAGTACTCCAGTCAGAGGTGTGAGCACGCCTCACTATTCCCAAGTTGTTTTGGATAGTGAGAGAGAAGGATGGAAAGAGAGATGAATGGACCATAATCACATTTTCTGTGGTATGTGCACGTTTCATGAATCCCATGTTGCTTTTTGGCTCTGGGCAACAAATTGAGGGTAAAACTAGCAGCAGTGATGGGGAATGACAAATTTAAGATAATTTTCAGAACCGTTCCCCGTGGAAACCTATTCTGATTCGCAGATTTGCAGCAGAGAAAATGAGGGTGAGAGAGTGAAACACTGGAGAGGAGTGAGGCATGGCGAGGTGGGGAGAGGCTCAAATAGAGGAAGACAAAGGAGGGAAAAGAGGAAGATGAGGAGGATAGGATGCAAGGGACCGAGAAGATTTGTAGGGAGTGAAAACGTAGAGAGAGAGGACGGGAAAAGGAGAAGCAATAAAAACAAGGAGAATAGTAAAAGAGGGAGACAAGAGGTCTGTGGTCAAAAGCATACACAAAGTTAGATTTCACCTGTGTCTGGACAACTTCTTCCAAAAACATCAATTGCAGAAAACCATCCAAACACACCGCACACTTGTTGTCCTAATCACAACCTTTGTGCAATTCGGCATAAGCTCACATGGCCTGAATTCTCTCCTACACCCAAATAAAATGGGTGAAACGTTTGTCAGGAGTGATACAAAATGGCTGCCTACAAAAATGGCTCCAGATGGAGTTGTGACATCAAACCCAATATGGTGAGGGACGAGTTTCCCAATTTGAGGGGCTTGTGGGGAGGGCTGGCCAGGTCTCCATTAGAGCATAATGAGTCCCAACGGTCTCTAATCTTCTCATAAATGATGCATGGGCAGGAGGCGAGTTGTGATTTATTCTGTGTTAATGTCAAGGCGGCTTTCATACCAAAACTTTGAGAACTTTTAGACAGCTGTACAATGACCGTGCTTAGGTTTGTTTTAGTTTTCGATTCATAAAGTCCATGGAAACAACTTATCCCTGTCACAGACAACTGGATAAACTGAGTCATGTAAACACTTAATCAAAGTTTATGATAAGTTTTGACATATTTGCAGGCATGACGTCAGTGTGCCTTAATTAGCCAACTGAAAAAAACGATAAGAAAACTGAAACAACCAAATTTTGTATTTGATGAATGAAAGAGATCAAAAATGGAATTACATCATCTGCACACTTGTACGAGGACTTGTTTGTTTTGTTTTTTACAGTGTGACAAATTGCTTTATTATATGATAATCCTCGGCTTTTGTTCAAACACCACCAATGCTAGCAGTGAGAAATACTTCTCTGGAGTCATGACTTAAACATATGCTGTGGCCCTTTTCTCGGCGATGCCAACACATGTCAGTTTTGAGCTGTATCAAACACACTTGCAATACATTTACGCAATGAATTTGTTTTCAATTGTCGTGACTTTATTTCCTCCATGGCAGCTTCTGAAAGCCTCCCCCACTAAACAGACTGAAAACACTTTGCAACAATAAGGCTGCAAACAACCCATAATGCAACATTGTCTATGGAGGGCCATGCAGCATTGATAGTTCCTGATGTTGTCAACACTTTATTGTCTCGTCCTTAAATATATGAACACCCCCACATTTTCCAGAGATGAAAAAGTCATCTTACATGAACTTAAACATTGTTGTCTAAGATAGCACTCTAGAGGCTGTTCTCACACTAAAAAAAATGCTACGTGTTTGTTATCTCAAGGAATTTCCCACCCACAATACAGCCAGTGTTTTTCTTTACAATGTTATAAAATATGTAAAAGGGTAACAGCCTTTGCTAGTGGCACTTTTCTTTTGTTGGTCTTTCACTTGTAGCCTCTGTTACGAGGGGGGTGGGCAGGGTGGAGGAGTGCATCCCGTATTTACACTTGTCATTTCAAGTGTTTTGTATCCAGATAAAAGCCCGATGACATTTAAGGCACTTTCATTTACACTTAGCCACATATGCATCTCGGCCAGCCAGATCACAAATCTGAGTGCAATCAATCTTGGTTTTCCTGCTCTAAATGCAAATAAGGGCCTTGAGTCCAGATGGTGGTGGTAATGCACTTGAAGCTGTTCAGTAACAGCACAGAAAACATGGCATTTGTGTATTTTTGGGACATGGATGCATTTAAGTCATTACAACATCTAGCTAGAATGCATCAGTTTGTGCTTAGCTGTTAACTTAGCTGTTTTGATGTTTGTTGGCTATCTGATCGGCCCAGGACGCAAAATGTGACCACCTGAAAATGGAGTCTATAATATCCTTAAAACTATTCAGTACAGATGAGTTATGTGCATGACACAGATAAAAAATGAAGGGTTCTCGGAGTAACCTAATTTCTTTTAACAAACTGAATTACCAGCCTTAAAGTTATTAAGGCCTTATTAGTTCCTGATAACGTAGTCGGCTAACACAGATTTCTTATTCAGATGATGGTCTACCGAAAAAATAGACTATTGTCAGGGGGGAAACAAATTGTGAGTGAATTATGCATTTTACATTCAGCTTCTGGTCAACCAAAAATAATGGAAGAGTAACTTCTAAGGATGTATTGATCTGGTTGTGGAGTGAATCTGAATTTCTACAATGATTTATCCGCATGCTTCCAGCAACCAATACTGAAATCCTTTCCAGTTGTGCAGAACAAATACAATCTTTTAAGTCAGTGGTGAGTTCGTGCAACTGGGATTTTCTGCCTTTGTGAGCCACAAATGTGTTACTCCTCTTGACTCACACCATGACAAGTTACGATGGTGGTCATCTGATGTTCCAGAGAACAATGTTGCATGCTTTCCATCAGCACTTCTCGGCTTCAGAAAAGGGCCAAAATACAGAACAGAGAGTACAAACTTAACAAACTTTACTTTTTCAAGTAACTTTGCCAAAATTGAAATTTTCGTTCGGCTCTGACCTTTTCGCCTTGTGCGTCTATCCATGAGTGACACCAGCCGTCTCACAGAACTGCTGGCTCATGATAGAATTCAAGAACGGCTGAGTCATCACATGATGTGGACCATTTACTGCTAACAATGTTCTTTATAGCCCAATTATGACTGAGCATTTTCTGCTCTCCTTTTCCCCCTCCTTCTCTCTCCTCTCTCTGGAGCACACTGATTGCTGCTCTGTTCTTTCAGAAGTATAAGACAAATCTAAGGTGAGAATAACAAGGATTTATGTAGAGCATAGAGGGTCATACGTGATATATCACTTGATATACCGACACATTTGGCCTCTCGTTGACCTCCAGGTAAAAGTCACAAAAGGACAAACAGGCGCAAGGGTGAGCTGTTCTTTATTATTACTTCTTATGTACAATAAGGTAACGTATTCTGTTGGAAATGTTATGTTTTGTTTCATCAATATAACAAGGAAACTTTTTTATTAAATGTATCTCCTAACAAAAGCCTTGATAACTGTAGTATTAATTCATATTTTTGTCAATTAAGAGGCAGCAGCTTTAAACTCACTCATTAGCCATCAGTTGTCTCTTGTCACATCCAGCAAATAAAGACCAACATTAGTATTCATTTGAAGGAGTGTCTCTGACCACCTGATGATAGCGCGTCCCATAATCATTCTCTTTTTAGTCCTGTTTTGGTTTCCACCAAATTATTACAGGAACGTCTGGCTCTTTAGCTGCCAACTGCTCCATTATGTTAATCAGCAGGTTGCTAACTTTGTCTGCCAAGTGGTACTGGGAGATTAGTGAGCCATGAGTGTGAATTAAAATAGTAAAGTTGCAGGTTGTAAAACGAAAACAATGAGCTGAAAAACTGATAATATGCTTGACAGATCTGAGAAGAACAGCAGCCACTGGTGAAAATCGCCACAACGGACACCTTTAACATATTTGTGCTTAGCTTATATTGAAAGATAGACAGATAAGATGGGACACTGTAACTTGCTCAAAGGTCTTCAATGTTATCGACCCCAACCTTGCACAACCACATTTGTCATAAACACACAATCACAATTGTCATAAACACACAATCACATAGCTGGATACACAGACACAAACCACATAAAAAAGCCTTATCAACCTCCTCTAAACTGACCCTCTTGATTCCTCTGACAGCTGAGCGTTATCATACCAAATTTTCTCTATTAAATGAGTGTTTGTTGATCTGTATGTGTGTTTGTGTGTCTGTGTAAAGGCCTGATATGGGATCTGTACTCTATATCAGCAGACACAGAGGAGTAAAAATGACTTCATTCACTCTGTAACATAACAATATTATCTTGTTATTGCCATAATATAGTTACAGAGAGAAAGAGTGGATATAAAAGCTTTGTGGATTGCTGGTTTAAAGATCAGACCATGCGCTTGTGGCACTCTGGGGTCGAATTTGCGTCAGGACTTTTGTCACATGCCCTCTTGTCTCGTATCTTTCCGGCTGCTTTCGGTAGACAATAATTATTAACTTCTTGAAGGAACATTTTAATTGCATTACAACTGTGTCTGGCACAAATCTCCTTCCTCTGCTGACTCAGTTTTGATTTCCTGAAACCACACAAGTTTTTATACTATCATGTCTAGACATAAAAGGACGTTTTTCCTCACCACTGTGTGGAGAGTTGGTATATATGGCAACATCCCTCAGACCAGAAGTGTTTCTGGGTTGAGACTTCTGCAATAAATGAGCTGAATGTCTCCTCAGCAAATCATGACTCAATCCGTTAGCCTTAACCGTAACTTTTAGGATGACATTACAGGGCATCTGAAAAGCTGCCCCCCCCCTCCCCCCCCCCCTCCAATTCATGTTTACAAAACAATAATACTTCCAGTGGGGTTTGGAGGACTTCAGTTTTTGGAAGATAAAGCAATTATATTTTTACAGAGTGGCTGCATGCAGTACATTTTAGAAATAATGAAGGATGAACTGTAGGCAAGTGCCATCCTTTCGGGGCTGAAAAATGGGGGGGCTGAGTCAATCTCCAGCAGAAATAAACAGTTTTGGTCTCTATAACTATAATTTCCCCATCCATGACAACTGTATATGCGGGTAAATATTTCTATAACACCCATTTAAATTGTATAATTGGAGGAGCTGGCCTGCTGCCTACAGGTTTTTGCTATACAGGTGAGCCAGAGCTATACAGACATAGAATCTTCTCAGGGGATGAATATTTGCAATTATGAAATGGATCACTTCCATTCTGGCCAATGCCCTCAGTGTTTTCCTTTCATACAAGTTGTTGTCATTTGTATTATTTTTTGGCAGGCAAGCAAGTAATTAATTGTAGTTCAGAATTTTGCTGTTTAAATTTTAAATCCTTGTTTCTTAAATACAAAGCAGTTGTTTTCCTTACATATTCTTACTTGTTCCTAAGACAGCACAGACTTTGAAATAAACACCGGAAGGGATCTTTCCTCATTTGGGTCACCAGATTTCACCCCTGATTAAAAAACATAATAAAGACATGGAAAAAAAAAAAGAAAAGGAAATGGAAGACTTCAATGAGGCACCAGGCACCAAAAAAATGAGCAAAGAAAAGTCATTTTCTGATGGCCCTGTTTGAATGTGTCCCATTAGTAGCAGAAACCCAATATTCCAGCCTTTCCCCTCTTTTCTCCTGGGGGTTAAGAGGTTCACAGAGAAGCATGATATGGAGAAGATGAAGATGGAGGAGAGACAGAGAATGAGAGAACGGAAATTTGTGGACAGCCTAGAGGTAAAAAAGCTTGATATTACTTTATAGGTCTTATTATATACGTGGTTTACTACTTTGGCAAAATTAATAATAAATGAATGCAGTTATTAGTGTCTTTGTGAGTAAACAGCCGCTTGTCCTGTGAATTTATGAATAGTTTGTTTATGCCTGCATGCAGACCCTCTTTTCACATTTATGTTAAAATGTTGTGGGAGTTTCTATAGTGGCTATTTTGTGGTTTGTAAATGCCCCAGTAATACCAGTGAACACCTGTAAAATCCAAAAATCCAGTAATTCAAAACAAATAAACAAATAAAACTGGAAAATTCTATAACATCTCCTGACATGCAGAACTACAGTAAAACATTGAATCCTCACGCCTAGACAGCGCCACGTGTAACTATCACTCATTTTGCTCATGGGCATTTCTATTACACGCTCGGCAGTGATACTGTGTCTTTTTCTTGTTAAATGCCTACTTGACTGGTGATAGTTTGGTCTCGTTCTAACAGCTAATCTAACCTCAAGCAAAGATGAAGATCAGGCCACTGAGGTCTAATAACTGAGGTCTGTTTATTTTTTATTTGCTTTTCATTTTCATCTTCATCTTCAAAACATTTAGCCTTCAGCCTCGACCAGCACAGCTTCAATTGATCAGATTTTACACAACTAATTCTAGAGCCAAAAAAAGGCTTTTTGCAACTTTCTTTGCAAAGTACTCCTCAATAGCTGTTAACAGGAACTAATGTATCAAATTGAGTTAAATTTTTGAAAAATATGTACATACATCAATGAAAAACTGTTAAATAAATAATCATTTATAATTGTTATAAATTATTATATAATTTATTTATAATAATAAATCAATGCTGAAGTTAATTAAACAAACCAAAACATACAACATTTAATCACTGCATCTAATCACTTCATCGAAGAGCTTTGATGGCTTTGTGAACACAATGAGAACATGTCGTACACCACGGCACCTGTTGTAGTTGCTTATTTATACATTTCAATGTAAAACCTTCAGATAAGAGTTTTTAAAATGTTGTATTAACAGTGACACATTTCGCGTTATAAAAACAACTTTTTGTGTATTTGAACACTGCATCCGAGAACATCAGTGTATTTATATTCATAATTAGTCTGAGTGCTTTTAGACCACTAATGGATTCTCAATGGAAGTTTCTCTAAGTGCAGCAAAGAGCAGAATCCTAATGTTTGTGTTTGTGATGTGTCTGGCGACACACACACACACACACACACACACACACGTAACTGGAGAAGAGCAAGTATTGAACAAGGCGCAGTGGGGAAACAGAGAGGGAAAGAGAGAGGCTCTAATTGCAGAATGCAGTTGTTCATCCTAAATGACTGGAACATCCTAATCACTTATCACTAATTACACTTCTCTGTGTCTGCCTGACTAGCTGGTTGTTTGGTTTTTGGCTGGTAGCCTGAATGGGTAATTTACTATGTGGCTTGTTGGCAAATGGTTTGGCTGGTTGTTTTTCTGGCTGACTGACCACTTGGCTGAATAACTGATTGACTAGTGGGTACATGGACCAAACACATAATTGGATAACCAACTGGCTTGCTGCCAAGCTGACTGACTGGGTGACTGACTTATTGACTTGCTAACTAACTGACTGTTTGATTAAAACTATATTCATGGCTGCAAAGGGGAGCCTCAACTTGCACTGGCCTCTCTATGTATTTTGTAATAACTTGCTCCCCAGTGAGAGGGAGTGAATCACTGGGCAAACATTCTCATTCTGACAACTGAATGGATGGATGTGAAGGGTGTAATGGGTGTAGCACTGCAATAATAAGTAGAAATGCAATGGGAAAATGGAAATGGAAGATTTGATTACCTGCTGTGGGAGTGCAAGTGAGAATGGCATAATGCACATTATCAATAACGTCAGAGAGCCTAACATCAAGAACAATGAGGCAATGTGGTTTAGGAAGTAGGTTAAAAGGTATATTTTTAATAAATGGAGGGAACGTATGTTTATGTATATACACTGCTCAAAAAAATAAAGGGAACACTTAAACACATCCTTGTCTCAATGAATTAAATATTCCAGTTGAAAAATCTTTATTCATTACATCGTGGAATGCGTTGAGAACAAAATAACACAAGAATGATCTATGGAAATCAAAATCATTATTCCATGGAGGTCTAGATTCAGAATCATACTCAAAATAAAAGTGCAAAAATTAGATCAGAGGCTGATCCAACGTCTGTGGAAATTCCTCAAGACAAGTCAAAATGAGGCTCAGTAGTGTGTGTGGCCTCCACGTGCCTGTATGAACTCCCTACAACGCCTGGACATGATCCTGATGAGACGACGGATGTTCTCCTGAGGGATCTCCTCCCAGACCTGGATCAAAGCATCAGTCAACTCCTGGACAGTCTGTGGTGTGACGTGCCTCCCCAGACCATCGCTGACCCACCGCCAAACCGGTCACACTGGAGGATGTTGCAGGCAGCAGAACGTTCTCCACGGCGTCTCCAGGCTCTGTCACGTCTGTCACATGTGCTCAGTGTGAACCTGCTCTCATCCGTGAAGAGCGCAGGGCGCCGATGGAGGAGCTGCCAATCTTGGTGTTCTCTGGCAAATGCCAATCGCCCTGCACGGTGTTGGGCTGTAAGCACAGGCCCCACTTGTGGACGTCGGGCCCTCGTACCACACTCATGGAGTCTGTTTCTGACAGTTTGAGCAGAAACATGCACATTAGTGGCCTGCTGGAGGTCATTTTGTAGGGCTCTGGCAGCGCTCCTCCTGTTCCTCCTTGCACAAAGGAGCAGATAGCGGTCCTGCTGCAGGGTTGTTGTCCTCCTACGGCCCCCTCCACATCTCCTGGTGTACCGGCCTGTCTCCTGGTATCTCCTCCGTGCTCTTGACACTGTGCTAACAGACACAGCAAACCTTCTTGCGACAGCATGCATTGATGTGCCATCCTGGATGAGCTGCACTACCTGAGCAGCTTCTGTGGGTTGTAGACACCTCATGCTACCTCTAGTGGTGAGGGCACTGGCAAAATGCAAAAGTGACCAAAAATCAGCCAGAAAGGATGAGGACAGAGAAATGGTCTGTGGTCACCACCTGCAGAACCGTTCCTTTATAGGGGTTGTCTTGCTAATTGCCTCATTTCCACCTGTTGTCTGTTCCATTTTCACAACAGCAGGTGAAATTGATTCACAATCAGTGTTGCTTCCTAACTGGACAGGTTGATTTCCCAGAAGTGTGATTGACTTGGAGTTACACTGTGTTGTTTAAGTGTTCCCTTTATTTTTTTTGAGCAGTGTATATATATATACATATATATATATATATATATATATATACAGACTGTTGATGTGGGCAACAGCTGGAGACAATGACCACATGACCCTCAGTGTAATCTAATGCAAAGTGCATTACAGGCAATCAGCCCCAAAGTGAATTTACACCAGGGTTACTCTGGTAATCTGGTATATTTTTCTTATTATCAACAAATCCCATTAAAAAACTATCAATAATTTATCCTTCTAATGAGAATTGCCTAATCTCTCTTATTCTTCTGTACTATAGAGCTCCATTGTTGTCAAACAACTATTAAAAACACATCACTCAGCCATGTCATTGCACTGAGCGGCTTGTTTCTTAATTATGAAAAATATCAGCACTAATATTTAAAAAAAAAAATCAGTGTCTGACACGAGGTCTGATCAGTACGAAAAGTATGAATATTTGTTTGACGCACACAAAGAAACTGTCCTGTCTGACAGATTCACAGAACCATATTGGTAAGTGCGCCAAGTAATTATAAGAGCCCAGTTCAGACCAATGATTCCCAAAAATAAGGAAACTGTTTTGGAACGTTTCAGAGAAAAGTTGAAGATCGCCTGTCTCAAATTCATAAATTGTGCATACATTTGCATATTCTGATGAAGCACTCATGGGTGGCTCCAAATTCTCAACCATTTTTATTTTATGAAAAATGTTTTTGCTGTTTCATCACTATTAAAAAAAAAATGCAGGTAACTCACTATCACTATCTTCATTCATGCTTTAAGATGCTACAAATTAGATCCAGCTGCAAAAACCCCTAAAAAAGCAGGCAGGTTAAAAAAATTGTTTGGCTCGCCTCAATTTAAAGTTAATGAAGGACTGCTTACTGTTCAGGACAATTTTTTTTTTAACTCGCAGATTGGCACACAAACATGCAGAAAGTGTCTTTGTGAGTCTAACACATGACAACTGCACTTCATGAATGTTTACAGCAAACAAGCACACAAAAATATGCAGCTGAAGGCAAGCACACATGCACATATGCACAAAATCCAAACAAAATATCAAGACACAAAGCACAGTGTTCACAAACATATAGTGTGCATATACCACACACACACACACACACACACACACACACACACACACACACACACACACACACACACACACACACACACGCACAGATTTTCAGGAACTTAGATTGATGCAGTGTTTGAAGAAGTCCAGATGGTGTGTGTGTTAAACACTGCTCCCTGCAGAGAACCACACTCACAAATATGCATCCGCTAACACACAGTAAACAAACATTATCATATATCTTTGTTCAGCTGACTGCAAATTAGCTCCTCTAGGACCTCATTCAGATGTTTTTCAAAACTGTATTTTTCTACACATCGTACAAGAGCGTACAACAGCTTTGTTGTTAGCGTCAACACATTAAAACCACATGAAAGCCTCAAATCCAATGGAAACTAACAAATATGCTAAATTCAATAAGTCTTCAAAAGCAAATGTTTCCACTGTTTTTGGTTTCTTGAATTTTAAACTTATAATACTTAAAAAAACAGAGGTGTGACCACACACATCCACAATTAGGTTTAGTAATATTGTAAACATGAAAAATAATCAGTGCATTTCAACACACTGCTCATTCCTAGGGATTAGGAGCAGTTTGGAAAACGTCATTTATATACATGATTTTCAATTCAGATACGAGGTCATTATGGTAACATTGACGGACGGTATGTCTGGCTGAACGCCTGCTGTTGACCTCTACCCCCAACAACAACTACTGTATAACCCTCCTATCTTATCCTAACTTTTAACAATAAATCAATTTTGTCAACGACATTTGCATCAGTCAAATCAAAATTCATTTTCATATGTTGGTTTCCCAGCTATGCTATTTCGGACTGTATGCGCATGAGGGTGACGTATGGTGAGAGGAATTTAGTGTGGTAAACTCTCTAGAAGAAAACACACACACATACCTCAAGAAATGTATAATCACCCGGGATCTCTTCATGATACAAACTGAGCTTCTCTGTGAGAGCAGATAGGATTGACCAGTTGGACCAGCTTGTGCCCATTTTTAAATACTTAAAAGTGGACCTGTCAGATTTGGTTGGTGCCTGTGGCCCTCCAGCTGTGTGGTTTTTCTAAATATGCAGACTGTGTTGGACTCCCGCTGAGAATCTCAATGTATGTCAGTGTAATTTATTTTTATTTAACATAACAGAGTGTGCCCTAATTTGCTCCTCGTTTTTTCTAATTTAGCTCGTTTTAAAATACACTCTTTTACAAAATACGAGGAGAGAGCGCTTGTTTTCTACGTTAGGACGTAAAGCAAATGATCAAGATTAACGAGATGGAACAGAGGCGTTTCAACTCCTTGTCATTTGGTGTAATGTGAATGATTTAATGATTGTTACGATGTATGATCAATAATTTACTGTTCCATGAGTGCTCGTGAAAGTTGGGCACATAACATAAAAAATAGAGAAATGACCCGTGTGATCACCCACATTGGAGAAAATAAAAACAAATGAATCAGAATAAAGCTTGTTTCAGGTAAAAAAAAAAATAATTAATAATAAATACATGAATAAAGAAACTGGGTCCGTTAAACGATCATGACAAAAAAAGAAAAGAAAAAGGGAACATCAAAGAGAGAAATAAAACTAAGTAAAAGCAGGAATTCCTATTTTAAGAAAAAATTAAAGCAGCAAGGGGGAAACAAAATTGGCATTAAGAATCAATGATGTCTCTTAGACATGCATCAGTGCAGAGAGTGTGTGTTTGTAATTTAGCAATATGCATGCAAATTACTCCAAGGAGTATTAATGCAGCTGTGATATCTGATATTCTCCTGTAATAGTTACAGTATGCCGTAATGGGACCTGTGGAGTTTTATTGGCATCAAATATAGCTTGACTATGAATTTATTAGGTTA
>NW_027185425.1:11291910-11301910 GCF_022577435.1 Embiotoca jacksoni
TTACATATTGTCAATATTCTGTCTCCAATTTAAATGGTTTCAATTCTCTTTCACTACACAAGACGTAAGTCAGAGCTCCAGCAGGCTTCCAGCAAAACACAAACACACAAACGGACACAGTATGGAGATGAATGCGACTCACTTCCATTTCTTTAGGTCAGAATACAAACAGTGTTGCACTTCATTGACTGAAAACAATGTTAATTAAGTTTGACTTCATTCATGGCTCAAAGTATTGAAATCTGAACAAATTGTAATTAATAACTTGACCTGGTTTTATGTATATTGATGTTTCAATTATACTTCAATGTAGAAATAGTATTGTGGGGTTCTAAGACACTGCACTACAAAATCAGTGTAGTGCATACAGTGTGTATGCAGGGATTTTATTTATTAATAAAAGAAGAGTCACAGTAATTCTCTTGAGGCCAATGAGATTGTGCACACAAACTTTTAACATCTAACCTGCTGAGCTCTGCCGGTCGGCTTCAGAGTGAAGTGGATCAAACAAACAAAAAATGTTTTTATGAATTCAATTATTGCTCTTCAGAACTGGTCTAAGTTCCACAGCAGTGCTGGGTTTCTATCAAACCACCTGGTTAACTCTGTTTACCTGCTGTGCCGTAGGTGACTCATTTCTGGATTCTTTGAAAACCAGCAGGGACCCGAGTCCAGAGGAGCAGGATCAAAACCCATTGAAAAGGCTCAAGGACTAACGTTTCACATCTTTAAAAATATGCAGGATGAAATAGAAGTTTTTAAAAATATTTCTGTATTTTAGATTAATGTAGCTTTACACATACGATGATACAAGGAGCAATAGCAGCATGGAAACTGGTAATCCGACCTCGTCATAAAATGCATTAAAGATGACTCACGGAAGATATTCCTGAGAAAGTATTAGCAGAAAAAGAGAAACCTTTTGAAGGTACAGCAATTTAAAGTCAATGACCGCCAAAATGATGACACTTTTACTGACTACAGCCTCTAAATTTAAGAGATATTGAATGATGGTCATAACATTTTATTTCTCCCAAAATGCCTGTGAATTGTTCTGAAAACGATTTCTCCAGTCGCAGAGGAGAAGACCTCGAACTTCGCATAACACAAACACTGAGCTCAAGCAGATAATGCTGTATTTCCTGACATCAGGTGAGAACGGCACCTCTATTCCCTATCACTTACTCACCAGATTACTACTGGATGATTCTATGGTAATAAATCTTCCCTCTACCGATACCTATTTCCTCTCTGTGGTTGGGTTGTTGACAGACAACCATTGTAAAATCAATCCCAGGTTGCACTGCTGCAGCCTCCATCAAAACTTTACGGAAAACTAAATTTTTCTGTCTAATTTCTCCCATCTCTGTTTGTCTCTTTTGTATGTTTTCCTGTTTAACTTCTGTTTGAGTCTTTCACACCGTCTCGCTTTCTGTTTTCTCTCTTGCCTTGTTTACTCTCTCATTATTATTCTACTACTTTCTTCTTAGTTTAGCTTTTTTTGTTTTTCAAATCAATAACTTTACTGGCACCAGTGTCTGTCCAAAACAATGTTCCCAAAGCAAAGAACGAAATTTGAACTCATAACATTTTTAGCTCTATAGTGTGGACTTTTTGTTTATTACATATTTTTAACGGTGCATGAAGCCATTTTGTATTACTCCACTACTTTGTATTAAATCAATGTTAGTCATTAAAATATTTTGGTTTTGTCTAAATGACAAAAGGAAAAATGTGGGTCTTATGGCCAGACCAGATGAGAACCATTGATTTAGGCCATCTTGGTTGTTTCTGTCTCTTCATATAATCACAGACCAAATCCATGATGTTGAGATCATACCATCTGTTGCAGGACTCCTTGTTCTTCTTGTTGCTCAGGATTTATGACTCTGGCCTTCTGTTTGGGGTTGTTGTCATGACCAATCATGTGCCTCCCTGATGGTACTGTGTGAAAACTAAGTGCCTAAAGCATGTGCAGAGCACTGTATATCGCACAATTTAAGAGACATTTCCTTTTTATGAATGTATCATTTTTAATGTGTTTTTGGGGCTACAACTAATGATTGCTTTCATAATCGATTCCCCTGCTGACTATTTTCTCAAATAATCACTGAAGAAAATTGTGAAAAATGTCAGTTGAAACTTACCATCCCCCAAAACCATCCCTTAGTTATGCTGCTTTCTAGGTTTTGACATGTCTATGACTAATGTTTTATTGTGGTTGTTTATCATTTAATTTGCTTGCTCTACGTTCTTTTGTAATTGCAAAGTGTAATGGGACCATGTCGCATAGGGATTTTGCACTTTAAATTAAATTAAATTGAAGGTAAAGCCTTTCAATTTTTTGTCCAAGCAACAATCTAAAGCCCAAAGATATTACATTTTCTGTCACTTAAGAAATAGTGAAAGCACCAAAACGTCATATGACAAGCTGAAATTATTTTTTTTTTCTAAAAAACAAAGAAATGCTTGAAAAAAAAATTCAAAGTAGATGGCATTTGCTTTTCTATTGATCAGCTGTTTGATTAATTTACGAATTTATCTTATTAAAAAAAAAAAAAATTCTATGACTGTACAAAGGGCTCCAACAGTCTGTACCTGCTATAGATCATAGACATTACAGAGCTGGCTCATATCTACTTAATGTGCTCTCACTTGCACTGCCTGTTAGCACCAATACAAGATGCAAATAAACAGAAATACTGAACAGTGAACAGCACCTATCCCCACGAGCTGCTTCATATGGATCCATATATCCCACTAATATCACGTCAACGACTCTACTTTAACAAGCTTTCTGTTAACGTTGGTTTGAAACTACAGTGATTTTAATCGCATCTGAACAGGAACATGAAAGCAGCGTCGCCCTTTGTTAGTCATAATATCTGAGATGACTTGGGAAACTAAGCCCATCTGAATGGGGCTTTTCCTCTGTCTGTCTCTGTCTGTCTCCCCAGCGCCCCACTTCAAGAACACCAAATGAAGACCATGTCAGCAGTGATGTATAGATGAGTGATGTCATCGTTCATGCAATGATGTCAAGGCGACAATACAGATCATAATCACCGTGATTGATAACTACAGGGTCAATGTGTGTGTATGTGCATATGTGAGGATGAAAAGTCAAAGACTGGGTGAGACGTGGATAAGGCGGAGAAAGGGAGAGGTCGACGGAGAGGTAAGGAGCGAGCAGAGAGGAAGACCACGGAGATTTAGGGTGAGAGTACGTGAGGAAGGAAGATTAAGAGGCCGAGAGGCAGCGAACAAGTGAATAAAAGAGAGAAAAACAGCAAGGGAATGAGAGAATGAAACAGAGAACGAGACAGTTGTTCAGCACTCGATCACACCCAACAAGAGTAATGTTAAGGCCTCAAGGATCTTTCACACACTTGATGGATGGTTTTGTGTGTGTGCATGTGTGTGACAGAGAGAGGGAGGAGGAGTGTCAGTGTGTGGGCCACTGCTGCCTCCAGTGGCAGAAAATGATGAAAGTGATGAGAGTGCACTGCTGCATATCTTTCAGTTCCTTAATATAACACACGGACACACACAAGTCACCACACAGTTACAACAAACCATAAAATGCACACACTGAATAATCCTCCGATTACATGTAAAAAAAACAAATTTTAATATCTAAATATCACTGCTCTCTTCTCACAAGCTCTTTTCTGCAACACAGGAGGTCCTCATACAGAAAAAACACAGAGCAAGGGATTTTTTTTTTTTTTTTTTTCTCTTGTATGTTCATTTTTTTGTATAATCCCTGAGAAGATCTTATTTGAAATGGATTATATACTTTCACAAAAACTATCATACAAACAAAGAGAAAGTATGAAACCAACAGTGGGCTTCATTCACCAACCGTTCTTAAGAAGAAATTTCTTCTTAAACCCCACTTACACAGCTTTTATGAAGATTCCTGCATTCACCAATGTTTTCTTGTTTGAGATTTTTTTTTTCTTGGGTAATAACAAAATCTACGCACACTGAAGAGCACTCTTAAGCACCTCTGAGTGCTGAAATGTTTGTGCCAACTAATTGGTTAATGTGTTTTCTTCGATTCAACAGTTGTATATTATAGTATTTCACCGACAATGATATTTCTTCATAATTCATCATTTTAGTGATTATTTTCATTACTTTACAAAGTTTCATGGTTCTGAATAATACTCTGAGGCCCAGTCGGCAGATTTGCTGTCCAGGTTTGACAGCAGTGAATTGCTTGTTCAAAAATTCCAAATGTATTCGACTTTTACTGTGTGATACTTAAAACAATACAATTAATCTCAAGAAGGGAAACGCATCACAAAAAAAAAATCAAAGAGGTTTCAGTGTATTTTTACTTTTTGTTTCTGGGATTGTAACCAGTGATGAGGCTGTCTTTGTCAGTGTTTTGGCCGTTCAACTCCTGGGTGTCCAGGATCGGAGATCAGACGTGGGGCAGGTGAACAGGACGTGGGTGCAGGTGAACAGGATCTCTCTGCTAATTAGGAACAACTTGCACGCGCTTTTAACTTCCGAGGACCATGGGATTCATCGAGATAAGAACAGAGGTGCGAACAAATCCGGGGTTTAAGAACGCGTCATGAATCTGACGTAGACTTTTTCTCAGGACATTTCTTCACAAATTCAAGAAAATTTGAAAGAAGATATTGGTGAATGAGGCCCAATGAATCTACTTGTTCAGGAGAATCTTAAAATAACTGCCAACTCTTTGCTGGCTTAAACATTCTGCCTCATAAAGGACTTTGGCATGATATGTCACTTTATTTGTCATTAAGGTTTGTATCAGCATCTTCTCTTATACATAGGAAGCAATTTGGCATGTGAATCTAAAATATCGCAGGTAAAGGTATTTCGTGTTCTGCTGTTAGGGCATTGTCTTTCATGTCTGTTCCAAACCTGAATCATCTCACATTTATGTATTCTGTTTGATCCCATCTTCAAACAACTGGTGTAAAATTATATGAATTAGAGCGTATATAAACTTCTTATCAGCATGTGCCGAAACTGGCCGACACTCTGTCATCGCTGCAACTACCGTGGGCCCGTTTCTACCGAAGCATTTTTCCTTAAGCAACAGTGAGGTTTTTCCTTATGTACTATACAGTGCACTATATTTACTGTCTGCCATTCAATTACTGTGCGTGTATATACGTACGTGTATTCTATTCTGTTGTCTTCTTTTCTGTTCTATTGTATTCTACTGAATTCAAGGTCCGTCTCTTGATGTGTGAAGTTGTTTAGAAGTCTATAATTTTCTGGCTTAGTTGTACTGCTACTGGCCCAAAACTCATTCATCAAAATGTCTCTTTTAAACAACCCTCTCTGTCTTTCCACTTCTGCCTCTCTCTCTCTCTCTTCTTGTTTCTCCCTCCCTGTCTGTCTCTCTCTTATTTTCTGCTCCCGCTGTTTCTCTGGCGGTGTCTTAATTTTCACATCAAAGATGCTTTCTTGGTACTACTGTCAAAAATCAACAATATTTCCTGAACTGGTTTAAATGCGGTGCAGTTTTGCACAATCAAATCAAATGTTTTTTTTGACTCAACAGTGAAACCACTTAAGTTTTACTTTAATTGCCAAGGCAAGAGCTTTTGGTACTATTGAGAAACTCTGTTTGTAATGGGACTAAATAAAACCATGCTGGCTTGTCCTCTTTCAGCACAATCTAACATTATTGAAATAACAGGAATTTTATGTTTTCTTTCTTTCCAAGAAAATATGTTGCGTCTGTTTCTCTGTCATTCCCTCACTTTTCTATCCATCTCGAGCGCGGGTTTCTTTTTTTTTTTTTCTTTTTTTTTTGGGGGGGGGGGGGGGGGGGGGGGTTCTGCCCATCTCACAATCTGTATCTCTGTGCTTGCCTGTCTCCTTCTCTTTGAGCTGTGGCAGGAATTTGTAATTATTTTCCCTTCGAAACTCATAAAACATGTTCGGCTTCAGCTCTGTGACACACACACACACACACACACACACACACACACACACACACACACAAAAGTCTTGTCCTGTTTGTAATTATCAATCCATTTGGGGATTTGAGGATTTTCTCTGTAAAACTTAAAGGCTTGTTTTTCTGTTGAACAAAACCACATCAGAAATCATGCGTACACACACACACACACACACACACACACACACACACACACACACACACACACTAGAAGACGCACACATGCTGACACACATACAAAAAGACTTCATTGTCTAGCATGGAAATTATATGCATAAGCTCGCGCACTTACACACACACAGGCGCCACAAGAATCTCAGAGGAGTGGAAGCCACAATGTTTGAAGATAAGGATTTTTCTTCTCTTCTTCTTGTGTTTCTGTTTGTGTGTACATGTGGCTCTTGGGCCACTTATGAATAATTCAATTTGAGGGATTCAACTTTATGAAACATATTTGTCAAAAAAATTGACACACTGCACTAACTTACTCTTAGCTACTTTTTATACATGCACAAAATGAGTACACAATAGCTTATATGTACAAACGTTTACTTTTCAGGTAAGAAAAACTAAGTGAATATTTCCAATAATGCATTGCAATGAGAGCATAGCACAGTGGTTAGCAATTTGATTTAATTAGAGATTGGGCTAAACTTTAATCTCACTTATTCAATAAATGACTAACATCCCATCAGAAATATCAAAGCATATGTTCAGCTTGACATGATATTGCTTTTTTTCCATTCTAATTATTTAACAGAATTCGTACTTTTTCGTTCTCTTTTTCTTTCGTTTACTGTCAACAAAATCTGATCGAAATCTTAAAAATGCCATTATTTTTTGGTAAAAATTGGGTAAAATCTGAAGAGTATTAGGTTTTTTGCAAGTAAGTAATTTTCAGAAACACGTGTACATTTTTGTCAAGATACTGTTAATCTAGAAAATGAAATATGGCTTTCTTACTGATGTGTTAATAATTTAATGTCGCTGTAATTCTTAAAATACTTCTCACAAGGAGAGCGACTGCCTCATGGGTTGTTTGCATACACCTGATATTTCGAAGCCAGGAAGACAACGTTCTCTTTAAAGTTAAATCCAAACCAGTTGGTCCAACTGGTTTTCTGGGAACACACTGTAGCTCTGAACAGTCACAGTTTTGCCCTCGAGACACATACAAATTTTTACCCGAACGATGGCATGAATAGGCAGTGCATTCAAACAAAAACAGAGACAGAACAGGATTTTTTTTTTTGATGATGCTGTGAATCCCACTTTGACTTTATTCAGTGGGGGAGGAGGGGTGCTATGTCTTTCTACTTTTATGTGGACCAAATTTGGATCAAATTCATTGTTTTGAGGCCATTTAGGCTGGTCCTCACTACTTTAAAGGGCAATTTGAGGGTTAAGACTTAATTAGTTGTTGGGTAAAGGTAAGGGTTGGGGTTAAGCACCGACTTGTGATGATAAACGTTTTGGGTAAGAGGCTCGGGAATGCATTATTAAAACATTTGTGTGTGCATGTGTTGTATCTGTGTTCAATCACATCCTCAAAAAACATCTGAAGTTTATAGAGATTTGTTTTGAAAGCATTTTTTTTTTTTTTTTTTTTTTTTTTATCAAACCATTTGTAATGGGGAAGAGAAGAGAAGAGAAGAGAAGAGAAGAGAAGAGAAGAGAAGAGAAGAGAAGAGAAGAGAAGAGAAGAGAAGAGAAGAGAAGAGAAGAGAAGAGAAGAGAAGAGAAGAGAAGAGAAGAGAAGAGAAGAGAAGAGGAGAGGAGAGGAGAGGAGAGGAGAGGAGGGCATAAGTAAATTATTGAGCGACAGAGTAATTTTTCATGCAGTAGACTTTAAACACTTTAAATACTGTCTCTCTGCATAATACCATAATGGAAAGAGAAAGAAATAAAGACACCAATAAGCATTTGTTATTTCTGCTGTTAAAAGCAAACATTTTGCTTCCTGTGTACAAGAGCATTTCTACAAATCTGTTTCTTCATTAATGGAAGGGCCTGAACACCAAGTTGTTCTTCCTATAGTCATTATAAAGAACCTTTAGCCATTTGGTATTTGACAATTTAGCAGCCATCTATAAAACAATATCGCAGAGAGAGAGAGGAAAAAATATTAGGAGACATACACACCCTTCAAGACAGAAAGAAACAAACCACAATAACAATAAAATTACCGCTTAACGCACGTCGCCTTTGGCGTTTTATGCTTTTAATAATTTAAAATCTGTTTTCCAGTCACAAAGTGATTCCATATTCTGTCCACATACATTTCATATTTAAATTGGAGGCATTTAGATGCTCTTATCCCAACTCACTAACAGTGGCTTATGCATCAAACAGTCCACTTTTATTATAACATAAGATAATGTCAATCAACAATCAATTGATTTGATAAGGATTCAATACATTTCAATAATATAATCAGATTTGTTTCTTGTTGAACTGAAACACATTTCCATCACTGCCAGAAACATTATTTGTTTCTCATAATCAGGAACTCTACATGGTTCACAGGGTGCTTCTGCTGAGTCCCTACATGACACAAGTGCTATTATAATTTAATGAGACTGAGTCCCAGGGTGGGAGACTGCATCTACTCAGTTTGGGTCCCCACACGACAGAAAAAATAATGTGTTTTAATGAGCCCATGCCTACAGAGGGACTACATTTACTAATCTAGGCTCCAAGACTGAGAGCCTCTTCCACAAATGACTTCTGCACTAGCAGAGTCAGTTCAACATAAACTGGCGTTATTGATAGAGCCGAAACTGAAAGGTTCAAAAGGCTAGGTTATGTTCATATTTCAAAGAGGGAGCCAAAGTGTGGAGAGATCAGTCAGAGATGTTCTCCAAAAACGGCAAAGTTCTGTACTATTTCAGCTTTTAATCAATATGTTTTGATTAATCCTCAGTGCTTCAGTTACTGACACCACTGCATTTTATTTAAAATAAATCAATCAAACATACAGGAAAATATGTAACAATAGCTTCCTACACCCACTGAATACAAACTAGAATACTTTGATTACTTTTGAACATTCACAGGCGGCTGAATGCTAAAAGTTCATGATGTCAGTAGGCCACATGACCAACTTGGTACGGCTGATGTGGGCATCCTTTCAAAGAGCTTTATGCAAATTGTCGACCGTTGGCTCTGCATTATATATTTATCTAATATGGTATCTTTGAGGCAGTGGGACAGGCTATTAAACAAACATGAGCTAGGGCTACTTTAACCTGCTGCAACATTTACAGCATTTATGTCCATTTGTGGTGGCAGCTGTTAAATTAGTGCTCTCAATTGACCGGGTCAGATATAACACATTGGTACATGAGTGATTCTAAAAAATGTATGCATGTAGCACTCAAATCACTGATGAATGCACGGGTGATGGGTCATGAAATATTAGCAGTGAAGTATAATATTTGAAAAAAACAAACCTCTAATACTAATATATATGGAACAGACACTAAAAAGAACAAGGCTAACACTCTTGTAGATGTCTGAAGCTACTGTGAGTTATTTTGATGTGATTGTGGGCGGGTACAGAGTGAGTATTAATATCTCCTTCTGTATTTTTCCATTTTGTTGCACCTGTGGGGAGAATAATTTACACCTTCAATTTTTTTTCCATACACGTCTTATCTGACATGAAACAATCTATTTTAGCTCCACATAAAACAAACTGAACAGAGACAGTTTCAGCTACAAAACGGAAAATACTAGCATACATTGAATATATGCATATATTCGAGTAAATGTACATATTTACACACAGACACAAACTCAACCTGTGCAGATTTATACAACTTTTAAAACACAATTTCTCCAAATGTCCTTTTTGCCATAAACCAAAGGGTTCAAATGTGTTAGCAGTTTCAAATAAAACCTGGTATTAACGTGATCTCTACCTGGATATGTTATCTGGATACGGACATCTGATTCATGGATCTTTGCATTTATACCTGGGATCTCAGTTGTGCCGGCAATTTGATCCAATCTAAATATGCAAAGCAGCTACAATACATTTCA